>NW_019392823.1:637500-742094 GCF_000648675.2 Cimex lectularius | reverse complement strand
TCTCTCTCTCTCTCTCTCTCTCTCTCTCTCTCTCTCTCTCTCTGAGTTTGTTCTCTCTCTTCTCTCTGTTAAAGGTTTATTGACAGTTTGTAGTGATATCCTGATAATAAAAATCTTACGACTGGGTTTAATATCCAAATGAATGAGTTGATTCATGAGAACGATTGTGGCCACGAAATTATCAAATTAAAAAGCCTTAAAATTAAAGGCATTAAATTTAAAAAACGATTTGTCAATGCTATATTTCAAATCGAGCGTTTCCAATTCTATATTTCAATAAAGTTTAAATAAGCTCGCGCAGAGGCCCCTTATGCAGAGAAAGATTGCTCGATGTGTCCCAAATACTGAAAACATGTCTTGCCTTGGCTCCCTACAGGGAGAGTGTAGGCATGCCATCCAATCTGAAAATGGTACTTGAGCACTGCAGCGAGTTTCCAGGTCCTCTGTTCCCCTTTTTAGGGGAAATTGGGTGTTTTATTGTATATAATATATCTTATGTGTTGTGTGTCTATATGTTTTGTTTGAGTGCATGTATTTATTAGCGTGAATTGCGAGGGGTAGGGTGAAATATAACGTCACCAACGCCCCTCGAACGTTGAGAACGTATGAGTATGTGTTCGGGGTCGATGGCGGAATATTTATAAAAGTACTCCATCGACCGCAATCTAGATTAGTTTGAGTATAGGTCGGTGGAGGGATATCAAGTACTCCACCGACCAAACGGAAAGAGTGTACTGTATGGATGAATTTATGTGTATGAATGTATTTATTTGTATGAATGTAGTGTTTGAAAGGGTAAATAGAATATAGACTTAGTTGGGGGCTGAAATGTCCTAGATGTCGGAAGCCCCAGTCAAAAAAAAAAAAAAAAATACAGTTTAAAGGTTCCGACTGGAAGGTTTGAAATATTCTGCATTGAACCTAAACGGAATGCAAAAACAGAATAATTTCTGTTCGATTCCTTTAGCATGGACCATTTTCCGCGAACAAAAACGACTGTTTTAACCCAACAATATTTCCATGTCGGCCCGACTAAATTTATCCGCGAAAATTAATAATTCATTTCTTGCAAACACCGTCGAAAAGAAAACAGGTACGTTTGACACATAGAAATCTAGGTTGGGTTTGTCTTTAGAATTTACGTTATTTCTCATAATCGTCGTAATTCGACTGATGTGGAAAATTCAAGAAAAAAAATAAAAACAGAAAAAAGAGAATTTACTCTACTTATAAAGATCACTCTGATAATTAGAATTATAACGAAAGGAAAAAAAATAATAAACAGAAAACTGGGATCACTTTCTATTACATTAAACAAACATGAATGTAATTTCATAAAAGGAAATTTTTAATAGTAATTGGGATTAAATTTAACGATCAAACAGGAAACAAGCATGTATGCTCATAAAAAATTAAAATGTACTGGAGTAGATCTAACATTTTTTTTAAAACTCTCATTGGTTAGAATCGATAAATCGTGGGTTTTTGACTGATCTTTACACAGTTTATTAGAAAAGTATAGCGCTACTTGGGACAGGAGGGAGTAGCTCCATTGTGTAGGTGTTGAATGAGACGAAAAGAGACGAGGTAATGGCCTGTGGTGATAGTGCTATCGGCCCTCACTCACCTGGGCTCAGGTTTTGCTGAGACGGAAACATTTTATCTTATAGTTTAGTGGCTACCGTTTGTAATTGTTCGGACTCAAAGACGGGACGAGTCTAAAAATATGGCCTGATTCGTTTTCTTACAGATTTGATTAATTGGGGAAAAATTCTTTGAGGCGGTGAAGTCCGCTTTTTATTCAGCTGTAGGAAGTGGGACAACATTCATCCACAAAAAATATACGTATTTGGAAACAGTAAGGAATCCCATTTTCACGTAAACTTTAACTTCAAATAAATTAAGTTTGCAAGATTCTAAACGATTATATAAAAGGCTTACTAAAATTTTAACTAAATATAGGTAATGGATAATAACCTGTCTTGACACAGGAAAAAGGATGCCCTTTGTTCAAAATTTAATGTAGACCTAAACCAATTATATCCAAATAGAGATGGTGAAATTGTAAATAAATTAATCGACCTAGTGAATAAAGATGATAAGGAAAAGTACTTGGAATAAACAAGGCAAACAAAGTTTCATCTCACTTGTAATATTTACATATTGAAATCCAATACATAAATTAAGCAAACGGAATGAAATTTACGTCAATAATTTTAAAATCAGGAGGTGAATCGTTGGGCTGTAATAACAAGGTAGATTTGTGCCTAACAAAAGGGAGATGTAAAATACATATCACTTTATAGGAACATGCCCAACGCTAAAAGAATTTAGATTAAAATGGTTTATTACGGGCAAACTAAACTACCAGGAAAATTTGCCATTGTCAAATGGGAAAAATTACTATGCCCCATAATAATTTGTCAATTAAGCAGTAAAATGTAGACATAATTTAATAACAGAATGTAATTATGGATTGTTCGTTGTTTTTTTATTATTGTAATTGAAATGTTGAGGATATATTGTTGTAACTATTTATATATGTAATTATTTAATTATTTAAAAAAATTATTTATCCCATAACTTCGGTGTAATGAATAGGTATAGGCTATAGGCTGTAATATTCTTCTGAATAATTATTTACCTATTAAATTTCTCATTTAACTTAATAGACGAAATATTAAATTTAATAACTTAATTTTATAAAGATTAATTTTATTATTATTATTATTATTATTTTAATTTTTAAGAGAGTTTTAACAGCTAAGATCATTTCAGGCCCTAACATCCAAAACTTCTATCTTAGGTTGGCTATATCCCTTCTGAGTGCTATAAAGCTCTGACTCCAAACATTCACTCATAAATTAATCTATCCTATTGCCATCCATTAATTTATCCTTTTAAGAGTCTTAATTTGGAACGCCAAATGTATGCAAAAATCCCATTTCAAATTACATATAAAATTTATTCCTGGTTTTTTTATTAGAATTTTGAATTTTTGTTCCATAGTTTAAACATTTTTCATAGGCTTGTATAGCTAATAATAATAATAATGGAGTCAGACTAGCATGAGTATAGGCTCATCCTTATTTTTTCTTCCATTCAAATATGATAGATAAACTAATGCTACATAACAATAATAAAAAACAAAAACACAATAACACTTCTTTTTCTTTCATTTTTTTTTTTTTAGGAGCTAACTTTCTTATTTAAATTGCGATTTTTGGGCGCTGCAGTTTATACCCCGCAATTTGTATTTTCTTCTATTTCATTTTTCCGCTCCGGCAGCCTCACAAATTTCTAGAAAAAGAAAAATCTTGCACGCACAACACTCATTCAAACATTAGCAGGCAAATATTCAATGGTATAACAATTATTTGGGAAAAGGCCTAAATCTCATTACAAATTCCAATAAATTTGAGAAAGCTGAAAAGTGCTCTTCGAAAGGAACAATGGGGACCCAGCAACTCCTGTAAATCATTCGTAAGGTTGAGCCTTTGCCTAAAGGGTTGAAAAATGCGGCAGTCGACCATAGTTATTATTTATTTTAAAACTGTTATTATTTTTTACTGTTTAAATTATTTAATAGTTTATCTATCATGTTACTTTCATAAAATCAAATATATTCTTGTATCCCTTATCTCAGCAGATGTTCGTAATATTCGTTCACTCCTAAATGCAATAATGTTAAAACTATAAGAAAAAGACAAACCCTTTTATTAAAAATAAATGCTTCTTCTCCCTCCCTCCACGCTCTCTCACTCACTCTCACTCCCCCTCTCACTCTCTCTCACTCACTCTCACTCCCCCTCTCACTCNCTCTCTCTCTCTCTCTCTCTCTCTCTCTCTCTCTCTCTCTCTCTCTCTCTCTCTCTCTAAGGTTTTATCCTCTTTCTCTCTGTCTCTTTCTTTTTTAAAATAATTTCTACGCCAAATATTATTGAAGTAAACTTTATGATCTAGTAATCTGCATGTAATGTAGTAATGTAGAAAGTACTTAGTATACATGGTACATGCAAGAAGTATTTTGTACTAATAGTATTAATTTAGAAATATTAAAGTTTGGGTGTAGAAGGTAGACAGTTTTTCAAATCGGTTATAAGTTCAGCAGGCAAAATATTTCAGGTTTCATAACAATTAAAAACAGATGTTACCTTCGTAAATTATAATAAATGTTATTCTGTGTGTGGAAGAATTGTGAACAATAAAGTTAATTAAATCATTATTCAGAAATCGTGAGATGCGGTCTGGTGTGATTTAGGTTTCAGAAAAACATTTTCTTTATCGTACCAACGTTTCGATCTTTATTGAGATCATCTTCAGCGCCTGGGATTCTTCGTCGGCTCTTTTCACCTCAAAGAAGCCGACGCCTTATACAAAAATGTCTTTTCTACACCGACTTCCTTCCCCTCCACTTCAAAATCCAAAGTATATAAACATAAAACAGCAACATCTCACTGGTACTCTCAACACGACACGCAAGAATGGCACAATTACACAGACGACAAACACTTTGAGTGAGTAGAAATACTTTGGTTGAATATAAAAAATATATTTTTCATTGTATAAATTCACTTTGCCACATCCTAAATGTATTTGTTAAATGTAAACAATGTTTGTAAATCCCAGGCCCTGAAGATGATCTCAATAAAGATTGAAACGTTGGGACGATAAAGAAAATGTTTTTCTGAAACCTACATCACACCAGACCGCATCTCACGATTTCTGAATAATTATCGATTAACGGTAACCACTTAATCAGGGGTTTTTAATCGAAATATTGTTTAACTATTTTATCAACCCTCAGGGTGCCGGTGTTTTTGAATAAAGCCCATTTGTAAGTATGTCGGGTTGGAATGCAGGGCCGCTGGATTCGAACCCGGGACCTTTACCTGACAGTGATGAGCGCCGTGTCAATGCCTAAACCGTTGCGGCCACCGACGCCCCTTTTCACCGTGTTAATTGCTCTATTACGTTAATTGCGCAAAATTTACACATAATCATTTCCTTGGGGTCGAGGTCCGGTTGTAATAATCATTTTCTCCGGCCCAAACACCTTTTTACGTTAAAAGGTCATCAAAACCAGAGAGGAACAAAAGAGATTGGTTATTTCACATTCATTTTGTTCACATTTTTTTGTTTTAACATGTAGATAAAATTTGCTTTCCGTACAAAAATAGAAAACCAAATTTTCCTATATTGAACTGACAAAAGTAATTATGAAAAAATTAAATAGTTCCAGTAGGAAACTGAAAAATTGAAAACAACCAACTGCCGAAAATCCATTTTGACATTGACTCGTAACTATTTATACAAGAGGACATTGAAATCGATTCAACTTTAAAATTCTCTCTTCTTGGTCGTCTCGATGTCCCAAGATAATCCACGTTATCCTCAGATAATCTTAAAGAGCCGAAGGACGGTCCCACCCGCCGGCCAGCTGGCCACACGTTCATTCTTCACCTGCCGCCATTCTCAATTCACTTTTTATTTATTGAAAAGCATCTACATAAAAGATGCTGGCCTTGGAATTAAGGACCGTCCGCCGTGAGATAAGATCGATTATCCTGAGTATCCTGAGCTGATCGGCCAGAAATTAATGTTGACAAGTAGTTAATTGCACGGGGCCGGATTCCTGGGATGTACTGAGAAAAGATCAATCAAGATTTTGTTTCAGAGTTACCGTTTTGACATTTCTCAACTAAGCTTGCTTTTATATTTATATACAGGGTGAATTGCTACTCTTGCTACAAACTTCTCCAGTAGATTCTTCACCCTAAAATGAACAAAAAAGTTCATATTGTCCATGGTCCGATTCTCAACCATTTCAGAGTAATTTCGCTTTTTATCGATTTTGAAAGATATCACGTCCTGGCGTCGGAAAATCGTGATATCTTTTAATCTAAACATTTCTCTGAAAATCTAATAGCACCGTTGAAATTCCCGTTAATTTTTCAATAATGTTTGGGCTAATTTTTTGTGTTTTATTTCAGCCAGAACTACAAAAAGAGTGGAAAATTGTGTAAATCGGAAAGTGTATAAAGTAATCCAGAGGTTCTAATTTTAGTCTCAGAAGGCAGCAAATTTGAGGAAAACTACCTGATTTAATAACGCTTCCAACGCACTCGTCATTTTCTTATTTAGTGGCGTATTTAGCCGAAGGTCATGGGTTCGAATCCCGCTCGTAACACTGACTTTTTTATCTCAACCAATACGTTACATAAAGTTTAATTAATTGAAAAGAATTTATTTGGTCAATCGGACCACGAAATCTAATGGATTTAAAACTTACTTTTTTTCAAAACTTGTAATTTTTCCGGTACTATAAGACTAATGGGTTATTAGTATATTAACCAACATGACCATTCCAAATATCTTGGTCTGCTTATAATTGCCTATTGTGAAGCTGTTAGTACATAATAGATAGAATTAAAGGTTATGGACTAAAGGTTAAAAAGAGCCGGCTTCTTAACGAGCTTGCACACCGCCTCCAATATCTTGTGCAATCTATATTTGTCTATTGCCTAAAGCTAACCTTAAGGCAACCAGACAAGCTTTGTCCAGGGATTCAGAGGCGGCTTTATGCTTTTGCACACCGCAACTAATATTGGTCAATTATGCAATCTTCTTTACTTTCTAGAGCACTTGGATAAGATTTTTACGAGATCACAAAGTTTTCTTAAGGTCTATGCATTTCCTCTTCAGAAATAGGAGCTCTTTCTTCATCCTCCTTGCGATATCTGCACAGACATGATTCTGCTGCTCTGCGGTTTTATATATGCGTCCAGAGTGTGCGGTGTCGTTTTTCCTGGCCCCTGATGGCCAATGTGTCTTCTACTTTAACCTAAACGTTTGTGGAGTTGACCCTTCTTTATTTATAAACCGCGAAAGATAGTTTAGCACTTTCAGGTGTTTTTCGTTTCTTTTTGATTATTTCTTTAGGCGTTAATAACGCATTTCCGAAAAGGCTATCGTTTGCGGCCATGATTAGCAGACACGAAGGGCATGCTCCGACGTTTCCGCATGTTTCTGCTTCGGTGTCCATTATTTTCAATAGTTCTTCCCTACGGTGAGAGTTCTGCAGTCCTATTTTCACTCTACTCCTAGATTTAACAATAGTTCTTCCTTCTGTTTTTGATGAACCTTTTCAGGCCTCTAACCTAAGATTCAATCCCATTGACCGAGGACATATTCCTAACCCGTTATTCGATGGATATACGTGGAAATTTAGAAAGCTACAAAATAGTTCAGGGTTAATAGGTGTCTTGACTAAACTTTTCTTCGCCAATTTTGCCCTAGTACCCAAACATGGGTAATTACTGGTATGCAAACTGCTCTGGGCAATGAGGTTCCTTTTATGCCAAACTGCCTCCTGGTTGTTTTTGTAGATAGCTATTCATTTGCTGAATACTCAGTCTTTTGACCTCCCTGGTGCACAGTTCAATAAATGAAATTTTCGTACACCCTGGATGAATAATGAAAGAATAAATAAACAATGCGTCGCTGAAAAAATTTGTGAAATTTTTTTGGGCCAATTATGGTTTTGTGAAAAATAAGAAAAAAGAAGAAAATGAAAACTTCACCCAGTTATGCGGTTTCACATTCACATGAAATAAGTTTGATTTTTTAGTTGTTTTTGTTAAAGTGCTGCTAACTTGTTAACAGCTATCAGCAATTTGATCGGTCATAATCATACTGGTCTGTAAATTCTTGTTTTACTCTCGATGATCAAACGAGTTTCAGCTTTCGCAATCTTTAATGAATGGCTTCGTTTTTTTTAAAATACTAATGGAATAATATTGAAATATCAGAATACATGATATTAATTTTATGTTGAGTGATTTATGTACGTATGAAAAAATATAAATCTGACCATTGTGCAATTTTGTAAAGTGATTTACAATATATAATAAAACGACCTGAGTTATTTCTGTCAAAGTAATTTTGGTGTTACTACGTTATAAGACTAAAAGAACTAACAGAATTTTCCGCATTATCATACCTACATAATGTTTTGAGTGATTTTTCCAATTAGCTACCAGTGGCAGCCCATACCTAATCATGCAGAGCCCGCCCATTCTCGCTTTTCTCACTACGGCCAAAAAGATTCAGTTATTGCTCCTTTCAATATTTCATCAAGTGCCTATTTTGTTGAGTTTGTTGAGCATTGAACTATCAAAAGCTACTGGAAAAACTAACTTAAAGAAATGTAAGCTGTTTGATTTATTAATATGAAAGTGGCTTTTTTTGCACTACTTTTCGATAAAGTTTTAAACGAAAGGATTTTTATTATATATAGAATTTTTTTAAGTAACTTCTAAATTTAAACGTCCCTAATCGTTAAAATGAGCCTTTTTTACTGTTTTATCCTATGTCAAACCGATTTCACCTTTCACAATATTTGATAAAAGTATATCGTTTTTGTTAATTAACCCTGTTTGACTTTGAACTATAAAAACTACTTTTTTCAATTAATTAATCATTATGAAACGTATTGGTTGAGATAAAAAGTCAATGTCACGAGCGGGATTCGAACCCACGATCTTCGGCTAAACACGCCGCTGCTCTACCACTACAGCTTGTTTTCTTTTATTTTCTTTTACGAGGGTTCTGTTATATCAACTCTCGGGGTGCCGGTGTTTTTGAAAAAAAGGCGTAAAAAGTACCACTTGAGCTATCGTGACATGGATCCGCTGGATCTATAAAAACCACATCAAAATATGAGATTATTTTTATTCAATCAAAACTGTGTGATTTCTTTTAATATATAATACAAATGGCAATTTTTTTACTTTGCAGTGAGGTTGGCGAAATGTGGACGATTCTAAACCATTTATGAGAAATTTGGATCACCTCTCATATCCTAGTACGCCTTTTCTATCAAATCTATACATTTTCAAAACTTTTTCGATTTTATATTATATTTAATGATCAATATAAAACTGATATTGACCGAAGCATAAAATTGTTGCTCAGCCTATTTTCTGCAAGATGGGTACACTTTAGGTCTTCAGGGGTAATGATCCTTTAACGCGTTTCCTTAATGTATAAACGGTAACAGTTTCATGGATTTTTTAGAAATACCTTTTTGTAAATGAAGAACTACTAGAAAGAACTTAAACAAATTTACATATTCTTATGAAAACATATCAAGTCTAGCGTAGCATTGACAATTCTAAGTAATGTCAAGTGAACTTGACAAGTAATGTCATTTTGTGTAAGTAATTGACTTATAAATAATAAAACATAGTCAATTTTTTGTATTATGCGCGTTGTAAACCAACAGGGCAAATAGTTCCACTCGTTACAAGCCAATAGGCTAAATTGATCGGACTACAAAGGAAACAATCGTGTGAAATAACCGTACATAAAAAAAGAACGAAACGACTTCCGTGTCATCCCCTTGAAAAGACGAATAGCAAGTGTTCGAACCGGGGGGTGGAGATGGGCTCGTCGGATAAAGGGAAAAAATCGGGGCATCTGATGATTGGTGGGTAAAGTGTCCGAGTTACGTGCGGGTATATGTTGCTGATAGGGGGCGGTAGATTCCTGGAGATAACGTGCCTGGCACTGCCTTTCCTAACTCCCTTCGGCCCCAGCACCCAGCAGATGGTACGCAGACTAATTAAGCACGCTCTAAACTCACACCCTCCGCAAAATCAAAAGGATAACGGGAGCAACGTCATATCTGAAATTATTATTATTGACTCCTTCATTGTTGAACTACGCTTTTAAGTTTTTTCTATCTTTCTGCCCAGTACGATCATGAACTCTGACAGACCACGGAAGCGCATAAATTTAAGCAAAACCACAAAGCTCAATCTTAACTTAATACATTTTAATATAATTGGTTGAACAAACTTCTTTATTAAAACCAAATTAAAGCAATACAACAGCTCCAGCAAACTAGTCCAATTTGGTTCGATCAAGCCGGTTGTTTTTAGACTAAAAATACATATTTTTATTTATTTAATACATAATTAACCCATTGTAGAATATTGTCATTATCCTTCTTTAACTTGTTGCGAAATCCCTTGTTGATTCCACTAATTCAATAGCTATCAAAACACATTGTTTGTAAATCCCCTGAAGATGATCTCAATAAAAGATCGAAACGTTGGCACGATAAAGAAAATGTTTTTCTGAAACCTACATCACACCCGACCGCATCTCATGATATCTGAATAGCTATCAAAAAATTGCATTACAACAATTTCGCTTTTTACAAAATCTTAAAACATTTTCCATTGAAAAAAAATTGGCCCTCTATATTTGTAAGCAAGGCATACCATGAATGCTTTGACGATATTTGGAAAAATCAAAAGGGCCAAAAAAACAAATAGCATAGATTGATTTTGTCGGCAGGATGATGCTCTTCTGGGGATTGGTTATGACTATTTAGTTTAAAACATCAGTTAGACTAGTTTAGAGAGTCTATGTAGATTAGTTCGGATTATTTAGTTTAAAACATAAACCATATCTTTCGATGAAATGAAATTTTTACAATGAAAACAGCTACACAATAAATACTACTGTTTTTTGTAATGTACGTAACTTGTGTGAACAGAAAAACTTTTAAAACGTCAAATTTATAAACAAATAAGCAAATATAAACAAATCATTGAATAATGAAGGGAAATTTATATTTTAATGGTCATGAAGGCCTACTGTCAGCTGACGAACTAAATGACCAAGCTTAAGTGCATCATGTTAGTTGCGCATATTTTACACAATAACTATGTGTAAAATATGTAATGCTTTAAAAAATAAACGCTGCCTTCTCGTTATTATTAAACAAATAAGAAGCCATTATCTTACCACATATCTAGAAACTTCATCACCACGAGATGACCAATCAATTTATTTACATGCTATAGTTTAAGCAATTTAACGATATATCCAATTTTTTCACAGAAGCATTGAAATTAAATTTAAAATTAATTTTATTTAACTAAATTTATTTATTGTTTTAGTTGAGTTTTTTTTAAAAAGAAATGAATAACAAATTGTGTAAAAACTTACAATAAATAAACATAAATCTATAATCCATTGGAGTCCGAGTGGTTCGAAGTCACGATAGCTCAAGTGGTAGAGCAGCGGCGTATTTAGCCGAAGATCGTCGGTTCGAATCCCGCTCGTGACACTAACTTTTTTTATCTCAACCAATACCTTACATAAAGATTAATTAATTGAAAGTTATTTATAGAGTATTCTGTATGAGATGCCCTACCAAATACAATGGCCACACCCTGCAAAGGCTAAAATATAGAATATATGGACATAAACGTGATTGTAAAGATCCTTCCAAATTGATAACCGGATTATCACAACACCATCACAACACCGGGTAGAATTTTGGTTTTGAAAACATTGACGTGTCACATAAAGAATCTTTAGACGTGAGAAGAAAAATAAAGGAGACGTGTGGTGATTAGTGACCGTTAATCGATATTTATTTAGAAATCGTGAGATGCGGTCTGGTGTGATGTAGGTTTCAGAAAAACATTTTTTTTATCGTGCCAAGGTTTCGATCTTTATTGAGATCATCTTCAGGGCCTGGGATTTACAAACATAGTTTACATATAACAATTACATTTTGGATGGGGAAAAGTGAATTTATACAATACAAAATATATTTTTTATATATTCAATCAAAGTATTTCTATTCACTAAAGTGTTTGTATTATACCATTAATGGCACAATTACACAGAAAACAAACACTTTGAGTGAGTAGAAATACTTTGATTGAATATATAAAAAATATATTTTGCATTGTATAAATTCACTTTTCCATATCCAAAATGTAATTGTTATATGTAAACAATGTTTGTAAATCCCAGGCCCTGAAGATGATCTCAATAAAGATTCTGAAACCTACATCACACTAGCCAGCATCTCACGATTTCTAAAAAAATAAAGGAGACTTCGTACATTAACGCGGAGGAGAACTTTTGTAATGTTCAGAATGATTTTCAAAAAATCAGACCAGCTTATTCGGGTTTTTTTCAATTTGTAAGGGAAAGTCAGCTGAGGTTATTCTTTGGGTGGAGTTTTCGATCGTGCATAATTTATTAAGAAGTTACCATTCCCGTTTTTCTTGTAATGTCACTTTAATAAAAATTTAAAAAAACCAATATAGTAAGTTGTTACCTGTGCCAAAAATTGGTATTTGTTTGTGTTTACAAAATAACTATTATTGTTGTTAATTTGTTTGAAAATATAGACTCAGGTGATGATCTTGAAGCCTTGGTCGAAAAAATCGGTAAGGTTGGAATTTTCTTTTTTTTCTATCCATTTTATATTTAATATTTTAAATTAGTGATTAAGAATTTTTCTTCTGTAGAAAAAATCAAGATAAACCCCCGTCTTCTTTCTTTAGGATGTTTCTAGGGAGGCGATCCGTTGTTCAAGGATCAAAGTTTAGCGAGGTTATTCCGCGGCTGTTCATTTTTGCATCTCAAATGCATTAATTTGCCAAATGATTGAAAAAAAATGCCATCTTTTTATCGACAAAATTATTTTAACTAACGCTTTTTTTTAGCAAATGGAAGAATTATGAAATTTATTTTGGGGTCGAATGGGCAAGAACCTGTCGTTTTCGATCCTTTTGGTCCACTTTTCCTCACTATTTTGGTGTGTCAGACCGGTTTAGTTTCTCGCCATCTTTAGTGATGAGTAAGTCTGATTTGTAATGAAGGTTCAATAGCTCTCTTCAAGACATAATAACAAATAACGGGCTTCACGTTCTTGCATGTCATGCAATAGACAATTATTGTATCCACTCTATCATTTAAAAATTATCTCCAAATATTTTCAAAAACAAATTTTAATTAAAAAAAACGCTAGTTATTAAATTTTCAAAATAATTTTAACTCTCATAATTAAAAAAAAATACGTGGAGAGGTTTGAAGGGAACGTCTTCGTATAATTATGCTAAAAACAGGTTGATTTTATACGCTAACCGTCCTTTCGTCGATTATCAGTTGGGTGTGATCCGCATAAAAATGCAAATTCCATTAGGCAAGGTGTTAACGAAGGAAAACCGAGCCGAATCGACCAAATAGCCACCTGCGTCGAGCCGAGGTGGAAGCAGGAGTCGACTGATAGTTTATGCAAATGAATTCCTCCCCCGAATTATTCCCAGCTCACAATGAAGCCATTAAAATTAAAAAGTGGCCCTTTTTGATTTACAGCTTTGAAATTGATTGCCTTAATGGATTTCTGAATAAAAACAGCCCTTGTGAATCGTTTTCGTGGACGTGTCCAATTAAAACATTACAACGCCGTTTACGAAATCGGATATGTACAAGTTTTATCGATTAATTGGCTCGTATCACTGTTCATGTTAATATGTTGTGGGAGGAGCTTCAATTTAAAAAAAATGTACATACAAGCGATCCGATGTTCGATAAGTGAGCAAAGATTAAGGGCGTCCTTCTAACTGTGACGACACTGCATTTACATACTAAGTAGGACATTAATAACCCATAGATTACAATGTCGATGAGCTACGCTAAAACCTATCGGGATACATGAATCACTATTAATAATTAATTTATTAATTCCCAAACATTTACGCTATGTAATCCGGGTATAATCTAGTGGAACAACATGTTATGCTAACGACCACGGAGATACAATTATGCTGTACATAATGCTTCTTTACGATTTGTGAACCCTTCCTAATCTTACTAAAATTAATCGAGAAGGTATGAACATATACACAATAATAACATAATAAAATATAAAGCTTAACCGTACAAACCACACATACTCTCGCTTTCTCTCGCTCTCTCTCTCTCTCTCTCTCTCTCTCTCTCTCTTTTTCTTTCTCTCTCTCTTTCATTGTAAATTTTTAAAGTTTAATGAGGATGAGAAAGCAGCGTTTCATTCCGTTTAATTAACCTGTACGTTAATAACTTTTTATCTTGATAGAAAAGCTTTCGTGTCAATACCCCTATTATATAATATTGTCCAAAATCCAAAAAATCTTCATGCTTCTATGTATTAGAGAAACAACTTACCGCATGTATTTTTAAAACAAACTATTTGAAAAACACATTCACTTTTCCTAATTGCAATTATTCTACTACTAAAATCAATCAGGTGTTGGATCTTTGGATCAAATTTAATCATGCTTTGAATTATTTGGCTTGGAGCTCTGCCAAATCATGATCCGATCATTCCAGTTTTTTTAAGCTGACGGGATTTCAAGCTCCAATTGTGGAAGATAATCTGCGAGTAGCCTAATCCTGGCTTACTCTGATCGACCTAATACGTGGTTCATCATGAATGTTTGCGCCACCAGCATTAAATCGTCAAGACTGACATATCAAGATGCAGTACTTTTATAATGCGATAACCTGACGTCTTCGCACTTTATTATAAAAACATTTTTTTAAGCTCTGTAGGGCTACTGGCCGTTTTCGATAACCCTGGTCAGCTTTCCTTGGTGTTTTGATATAAGAGGTCGATTTTGTATTTTGTCATCTGATGTGAGTTTGTGGCGTTATTTTCCCAATCGTGTAATTTTTTATGCTATTTGTAATTTAAGGCAAGTAAGAAAACAGAAATCGTTACTTTATCATTTCTAAGTTGTAAACTTGAAATCAACTCCAAAAAATAAGTTATAGAGCTGTTCGTTACAAACAGTAACGAAGGTGCACCAAACTACGCTAATTAATTAATTGGGCCGAGCTGGAATAAGATAAAGCATACAGTTTATTATAACAAGTTGGTACGCGACGGAACGACATAATTCGAAACACCTCAAACAAAGATGGAATAAGAGAGGAGTGAGAGGGAGAGACAGAGAGAGAAAGAGAGAGACCCGCAATAAGTAGTGAGCGATAGCTATCAGTTGCTTTATTTATATACATCAGATAGATAATTGTATACATTAGAGTGATAAGCCTTTATTAAAGTCGTTTTATCTAGATAATTAATCTCTTCCGCTCCTATTTGCCAGTTTTTTGATGATGTAAATTAACAAATGTTAAAAAGGGAAAAAGTGTCACATAAGAAGAGTTCTTATCCGGTTAGAAACGGGTTTGAGTCCCGTTGTTTATTTTTGCCCACCTTATTTGATCTTTTTTTTACAGTTTTATAAATTTTTGCTATAATATATCGTTTTCGGCGTACTCTTCAGTAATATTGTACCGAAAGGTTTAGTTAAAAGGATCACAGCTGATGTTTCGTCTAAAATCAAAGATAAATCAATTGTTGACTACAAGAATAGTCCTAATCTTCTATATAAGAAATTAAATGTCGATTTTAAAATGCTTTAAATGGCCTCATTCTTTTGCGAGGTTTAGAAAGAATGGTTCAGCTGAACATGGACTCCTGGACAATCAGGAGTAAAATCTATTATAGCGGGTTTGGCCAGATTTGGGACAGTATTTTTTGATCGTAGTGGATAGTACGATGGTGATACAGGATGAACCATCAAATATTGGTTCAGAGGTTTGAATACTTGACTGTCCCGTATAGTTTAAGTCCGTAGGTTTAGATCGAGACTAAGTCTGTTGGAATACAATGGGATAAAGAAGAATCCCTGGGGGCAGCGGTCTAAAATGAGATTAATCGAAGCGGTGCCTTGGGTTACTTGCAAATATCACTTAATTAGGTAGAATTTGAGTATAAGGTAGTGTCGCTGAACTTTCATAACAAGTCCTTACACCTTCCCCTATCAAAACCTGGGATATGTCAAGAAAAAAATTTGGGCAGTGATATTTAAGCTCTACGGAAATGGCGATGTTGTCTACAAGGTGTTGGTTAGTGAAAGGTCAAGTGCTAACCGAGGAATCCAAACTGATGATTGGGATAATAAAATACTTGGGGATTCATTGACAGTGTGTGTGCAAAGCAGAAGTTTTTTAAGTAATTTGAGGAGGATTAGGAGAAGGCTAATAGGATATGAAGGAGAGAGGTGAGTAGGGATTTATGGTTTAGGTATTATACGTACAGAGGAGATATTGTAAAGATCGACACCAGAACTTTTAGATTTGACAATGTATTGCCTGAGTTCTTTGGGAATTCTCTGTGTTATTTGAAAACTGAGGATGATGAGTTTTACTTCGTAACTGTCTCTCCTGCACTCATAAAATTCTGGTACAGCAAATGAATAAAGCAACTAAGTTTGGAGGAATATGTTGAAATTTTAAATGGACTGAGTTGTCAAGACCTTGAAAAAACTGTATTGCAGGTATACGTGTATACGTATATATATATATAGTTAGTGGTCACTGAATTTAATTATTATCTAATTTAGTTTTATTTAGTTAAGGGAAAATTTGTATTTATATTTAAAAAAAGAATGTTTGATTATATTGACTATCTCTTGGCGTTGCGATTTTTTTGACAATGATTGTAGTCACAAAAATCGCAACCCCAAGAGATTGTTGTATTCTGCGAGAACATCTAATTTTACATAATTCAAAAAGGTTCTGAAGTAAAAAATAAAAAATTATTGAACATATATTTGATTAAAATAACAAATTATTTTGAAAAAATTATAAAACGAAAAAAATCACTTCACAATTTTGTCCACCCCAATACTTTTTTTTAGCTTGCAGCACAACTGCTACTAACTTTTTGGCGTACTCATAAAAACAAAATAGTACACCACTTTAGCATTTCAAGGGTAGTATGAGTTCGATTCCGTAACCAAATCTTTTTATTGGGATTGTTCCAAACGTGTTCGACTTGTTTAAATTCCAGATTTCTTGCTGGCCACACTTGGGTTTGGATATAGCCTTTGGTAATCAGGCTTACTCAGAAGCACATGTTTTCTTATGTGGCCAAGCATTGTGAACCCATGAAATTAAATGAATCGTGAGATATGGAAAGGGTTCAGCGTTTTAACTAAACCTGTTTATAACCCTAATGCTGCATCATTATCGGTCATCCGTTTGGGGAAAGGGAGAATTAGATTCCAAAACGTTTTTTTCCCTCTAAATCTAAGAAGTAATATAGTCACAAAATTTGCCTGATACTTAAAAATGTTGTAAAATAATTTGAGATTCGTGTAGGTTGATTTATATTCGTGTAATTAATTTTTTTATGCCCAAGCATTTCTGTAACAGCCAGTTAGGTTTTAATCGGCGATAAAGTTTATTGGGTCAAGTCTTAAAACCCATTTTAAAAAACATGAATTTATCGATCAAGAAATAAAACGGAAAACAACATTATTTAAGAGCCACTGGAATTTAAAATAATACGGACTTAGTGAGATTTCGACTGGTCGATACCGGTCGTTTTCGGCTTGTCGGGCAATTTTAGACATTTAACATCTTCTGTGTTGGGCCTGTTGATTCCTAACGACCATAACATAAACTTCTTTTAAAATATCCACAAGAAGAGAAAATGTAAATTTGTATGTTTATAACAAATTCATCGAATCGACAACCGATATTTACGCCAGAATTTTTAAAATAGACATACAACTCAATGCAGAACGATATAGAGAATCAGAACAGAAGTAAGGGGATTCAAACTAATTTCTAAACAAAGATAACTTAAAAAATAAAAAAAGATTATAATAGATGTTTATTTATTTATTTTTTAACAATTAAACTAATCTTGATATTTGAGATGAATATCGTAACGATTGTTCAAGTTAGACTGTCTCTCGATGGTGTTAAAAGATTTAGCTTTTCTGTTGGTTAGCCAGAGGCCAGGGGCCTTGGGACTCACGCTAGATCTGCATATCCGTGCCGGCCTGATAACTATCTCATTAATAAGTAAATAGCATTGTTAGACTGCGTGACGATACCCTCTGTTATGGATATTAACAGATTATCCGACCACAGTCTGCAGATAACGCACACCTAACCCCCTTCCCCACCTGTACATCGTCCCGTCAGTCGCAATTAATTTTTCAACGACACGACAATTTTTGCAACATCACTTTAATTAACATAGCCGCAGAGACAGCGCTATCGACATCGCTGACAACAATACTAAGTGGAGTTGTTTGTTTCTGAGGCGGCGTAATTGTCATCCCCCTTCCGGTTGTAATTCGTAACATCCGTCATTGTTTTACTACCAACAATGATTTTGTTCCTGGGCGATAATTATATAACGATTTTTTCTTATGCGATTTGTCGTCTGTTGCGTTTCTTTGGCAGAAAACAACATGCAACATGGTTGTTAACATAATTTTTTGCATAGGTAGTTCCATCAGCAATTAAATCTCATTACATTTGATTTTTAATGTTTCTTTGGCTACTTGTTGTAGTGATTTTTGTTTATTTTTATTTTTTAACTTTATAATTAGTTTTTGAAAGTGATTTTTTCGTTAACGACATAAACATTGTTTAAATTGTATAAATAAATGTAGGATGTGAAAAAATGAATGTATATTAGAAATTTTAGACTCAATAAAAGTATTTGTACTCACTCAAATTGTTTGTTTTCTGTGTAGATGTGTCATTGTGTGTCGTGTTGAGAGTGCCAGTGAGATATTGATGTTTTATGTTTATATACTTTGGATTTTGAAGAGGTGGGGAAGAAATTAGCGGTAGAAATCCATTTTTATATACATCCCATTGAAAAGAGGGTAAAGCAACATATCTATGATTGCAAAAAAAATCCTACAGCACTTTCTACCCACCATTTTCAACACCAACACAATTTTGACTTCAAGAATCCAAAAATATTACTTTCCCCACCCCTTCAAAATGCAACGAATATAAACATAAAACGTCAATATCCCACTGGCACTCTCAACACAAGAATGACACATCTACACAGAAAACAAACACTTTGAGTGAGTACAAATACTTTGATTGAATCTAAAATTTGTAGCATTGTATGAATCCATTTTTTCACATCCTACATGTATTTGTAAAATTTAAACGATGTTTATAAATCTCAGGCCCTGAAGATGATCTCAATAAAGAGCGAGACGTTCGCACTATAAAGCTAACTATCCCTAACCATGTTTTCTAAATTTACGTCAAATCAGACCGCATCACACGCTCATCAAATAATAATTAAAATGGAGAAATTTGAAGAACCAGGAGTACAGGGGAGTGGCCACCAGCTGGGTCATTAAGGTTTATAATTTCGGGATGAAGCGAGGTTATGGGAGCACACAGAATAGTGGAGGATTGATGTTCTGGTCAGCATTGTTCACGAATTATTTGGAGAGTCTAAAATTTCTATCATTGTATAAATTCATCTTTTCACATCCAACAAGTATTTGTATAATTTAAACAATGTTTATAAATCCCAGACCCTGAAGATGATCTCAATAAAGATCGAAACGTTGGCACCATGAAGAAAACATTTTTCTAAACCTAAGTCACACCAGACCGCATCTAACGATCTCTAAATAATCATTAATTAAATCACTAAACACCACACACTTCTCCATTTTGTATACATCCTAAGCCCTGACTGATACCACGACTAATCCACTGGGAATCAAGAGCTCAACGTTCTATTTGGGTGGTTGTGCGTTTATGATGTCGGTTGCTGTGGGGTTTTTGTATATTTGAACTCGATGTTATTGTTTGTTCTGCCGAGTCCTGAGTTTAAGAAGTTGATGCAATTATTTTCCGTTTGTATGGTGAATGTTTTTGTACAATATGTTAAGGTCCCTAAGTACGTTTTCTTAGACGAGTTATCTTTTATGTAAATATGTCTTCAACGTATCTAAATAGATACCAAACGAAAAGGATCATTTCCTTGTTAATGTTGTTAATGGGCATCATCTATACTGTGTTTAGGATCTGTTTCTGGTCAGGTAGAGGAAGAAGTAGTCTCTGTGATCACTTGGCAAGCTTTCGGCCTTTATAAGACCATCATCAGGGCAGCATCCTATTTCTCATATTAACATTCGAGACCTCGTAGTCGATGTCGTCGGGTTTTTTTTCGTAATTCTGCAATGTTAAGATGAGAAATAGGATGCTGCACTGATGGTGGTCTTATAAAGGCCGAAATCTTGGCAAGTGATCACAGAGTCTACTTCTTTCTCTACCTAACCAGATCCCAAACACTAATCGTCGTGGTCGATTTCTTTTTCATCAACAAGCTATTATGTATTGATTTACGTCGACCAATCTGCAAATCTTAACTAGATCATGAAACAACGAGGTTATGGGTATTTTAATGAATAATTTCAGACAACTTTTCTTTGAGATTTCGGTATTTTAGTTCATGACTAGGGTCCAATTGTTTATCTGGGTTTTTTTTTAAACAAATCGATGAATACGTATAGGTGCGTTCAGTCTTCGAGAAATTATTCATCCATCTCGGTTGGAATCAAATTGTCGGCTCTATTTCTCCTTTTATATCCTCTGCAGCGTTGTAATCTCGTGGGGAGATAATTTCAACAATGATATCTATCATAATCTCTGCCTTATCTGATGGGAATGAGATGCCTTCGGCTATCTTCTGATAAGCACGCATGTTGGGGATCCTCTGTTTTCCAGCGAAAGATAAATATTTAGATATTTCCCATGGTTGTTTTTGTCCTATTTTATAAATGTTAATATTCCCTTTCTGATAATAATCAAGGAAGGGAAAATACTTAAAGATAGCTGAACCGGGAGTTAATTAAAATTTAAAAAAATGAAAATTTTAGTTGATTTAATACAGCCATTGCCAAAGAAAACAAATAAGACTATAATAAAGGTATTTTACATCCATTAACGTGGGGAAAACAGACAAAGGCCTCATTCCTAATTGGAATAAACTCCAATTGTTTTAATTAAAACAATTTCTAGTAATGCGTATAAATATAGAAGACGGTTTAACCATGCGATGTATCAAAGCGGGAAGCCAGCCTGAGATACGTTTCCTAACTGACCTGTTTAATTAAGATTCCTTATGTGGCACGAAATCCCAAGAGGCGAGTCAAGGTGTAATATATTCCAGTAAGATCGTGGGTGTTTTCCACCCTGACTGTATCTATGCTGATGCAGAAGAGAAGGGATAAAGGATGAAGTATTACCAGGAACCTACGCTTTATCTCGGGTTTCTTTTAAGCAACCGCTACCCCCGTATCAACTATATATATGTCCATTATCCAGTCCACATCTTTAAGACATACACGCTCTTCCTGTTTACAAGATAAACTGACAATAGGCTCTAAAACAATCTCTTAAACGGGTAGTGAATTTCAATTTATTATTTACAATCAACGTGCTGCATTCAAACAAGGATAAAAAGGGTGGAAGGGGTAAAGGATTTCGAAAAACAAACAAGATTTTTGAAAAGCTGATCCTATTAAGCTGTTATTAAGAAATTTGTGTTTATCAATCGTAAATCAAGTATTATAAAATCGTACTTTCAGGTTAATAAATTATAAACCCTACAGATGAGTAGCCTGCTTGTTCAGAAGTATTATGATTAATATTGTAAAATAATTTGCCTATACAAATTGAATAATCAAAAATATAATTATATTTTTTTATTAATATAACATCGATGATATACCGTAATATTGGTGGTCGATATAGTTAAAATCAATAATGTACTAAGTAAATCAAAAAATGTTAATTGTGGTGTCCCTCAGGGTACAGTGTCAGGCCCATTACTTTTTATACTATATATAAATAACATTTTTTCGATGAAGCCTGATGGAACCCCTTACTGTTTTGCTGGTGATACGGTTTTCTTTTTTCAATCTGAGTGTTTTGACAATTTTATCAAAAAATTTCTTTGTTATTAAAGAATGGCTAGATTATAACTTCCTATCAGTTAATATTAATAAATGTTCACTAGTATCCTTTACTAGTGGTAAAGAGGTCTGTTCAATCTTTTAATAAATGTAATGATCCTTGCTATACTATTAATTTTTTTGATCAATGTAAATATTTGGTTGTATATTTTGACAGAAATATGAAATTTAAAATTTATGTTGATAAACTCACTGGAATGATTCAACAATATATATACGAAGTACTTAGAGATATTTTGGGATCAAATTTGTTCAAATTAGTCTATTTTGCCCTTTGTCAATCGCTATTCCAATATGGAATTATTGCTTGGGGTAGTGCCAGTAATAGTGTTTTACAAAAAATTCGTACTTCTCAAAACATTATCATCAAAATCATAATGAACAAACATCCGAGGTCTAATACAATCACTTTATATGAAGAATTTAATGTTGATAACATAAAACAATTATTATCTTCCTATATTCGTGTGTATAAATTAAATCTATATAAATGTAATTACTATGAACATAATACACGTTATTCAAACTATACTAATGTAATTTTACCAAAAATTAAAACTGAATTATTGGCAAGTCATTCTTATATTGTTGCTTTAAAATTTGCTATTACACATGAAATTAACTATAGTAATTTTTCTAATGTCACTAAGTTTAAAAAAATAAAATAAAAATGTATTGAATGTTATAAGTTAATTTGTTAACATCTTACAGTTTCTCTTTGATAAATTCGTGAAACTAATGTACATTAATAATAATAATGTTTATTCCATATTTGTTTGTGACCTTCTTCAGAATATATATATGTGTATATATATATATATATATATATATATATANATAAAAAGCGAAATTACTCTGAAATGGTTGAGAATCGGACCATGGACAATATGAACTTTTTTGTTCATTTTAGGGTGAAGAATCTACTGGAGAAGTTTGTAGCACGAGTAGCAATTCACCCTGTATATATGTATATATATAATGACATTTAAATATATGAGTATTCAATTTTCTTATTTACATATGTTATTACATATGTTACATATCACTCTCTAATAAATTGCGTAAACTTCGTGACTCCAACTCTCTACTCAAACTCTGCTTGCTGAGAGTTGGCATCATAACTATAAGATAAGTAAAAAGTAATAATTATTTGCATTAATTATTATTAACATAGTACAAACTATACTTGTATTTATATTATATTCTTATTCAATTCACTAGTTTTCGTGGTCCGCTTGACCAATTAATATCTTTCAATTAATTAAGGTTTTTATGTCAACTAAAAACCTTAATTAATTTTATTCTTTTGGTTATTTATTGTATCTAATATTTTATATGAAGCATCTAAATAAATAAGTTAATTAAATAAAATAAATAAATAACGACAATAAATTCGGAAGAACTCGTCAAGCAAGATAGTATATAAAATAACTTATAACCTGTTTAAAACCTAATTTGTAATTTTTGCATGGATAGGCATATTTTAGGCAGGTGAATTTCCATAAATACAATTTAGGTCTCTAATTTCTAATTAAATTTAAGATTAATTAATATCTAATATAATATAATTTAAATTCATCTAATTTAATAACCTTTAACCTAATTAATTTCTAATTCTAATTTCTCTAAGTACACTTATTTACTTTAAAGCGCCGGTTAAAGTAAATAAGATTACCCTGCAATTTCTACTGAAAGGGAAATCGGTTGTAACGTTTGTAACGGCGAAAATTGTTGCCAACGGGAAAAGTTAGAGCTGGATCAGAATATCTTTTCTCCTGAAAAGTTGTACTTTTCACCTTTCGGTTGAAACGATTTCTTTTTCCTTTTGCGGACTAATAAAATTACTGGAAGCATTGTGTTTAAAATTCACCCGAGAAAGGAGAAATTAATTTCCGCACAAAAAAGGTGTAAAAATTTGGTACGACATTAAATTATTGCCGAAAATAAATGTTTATATTTATTTTAAATCCCAATCTGTGAATTCGAAACATACAAAGAAAAACGACTGAAAATGAATTGGTTGTAACAAAACAAAATAGATTTGTGAACAAATAACTGACATCGAAAAAGTGCTGAAATAGGTAAAAGTTTAGAGTTTGATGTAGGCTTATGTGGAAAGAATGATTCTTTAAAAAAAATTAAAATATATCCAATAGCAGCCAACTTAGCAAATCAAAGTTCTCGACTTTATTCTCAGCTATACTATCCTACAACTTGCGTGCGTTAATAATAATAAATTCATAAATAAATCATCGAATTGCCGGCCTGCGACGAGCGAACGCGTACAAAATTGTGGTCTTCCGGGCCGGATAACTATTATTATTAATTTCTTAATAAAGAATTAACGATGAACTGTTAGAACAATTCTCTTTAGCTATTGTTTTATTCTTGATACATATTTTGATAATAGTTTTAACAAACCATATCTATTTTAGGATTGCAAAACTAAGAAAAAAGATACGAAAAGTATAAGACCATAAAAGTGAGATCATGTCAAATCGAGATAAGATTAATACCTACAGTCGTCCACCAAAACTTGCTGTTTCTTTTACCAAGTGTTAAAATAATTGTATTGCGTTAAGTACACTGTAAACTTTCGAAAACGATTTTTTGTCACTAGTGGATGCCAGTACTTCCAAATATTAGCAATAGTGTAGGACTAGAAAAGAACTACATGTTTTATTCTTTGTATAAGCTACGTTTTGACAAGTTTTATTGCTTTATCACAGTATCTGGAATTGTAGGCACAACTTGTTAAAACAAAATTTAAAAATTGGACCAACATAAATACTCGGAAGGATTGGGACAATGACAACTTAGATGGAACATGAAAAATTCACAGGACATTTTACTAGGTTTTACAAACCTATAATCAACTTGTAATGGCACAAAACTTTGCCTCTATAAATAAATAAAAAATATATTTCTTTTAATTTTATGTCATCTCTTTTTTCTCACATGTAACGATGTGAACACTGTAGGTGGTTTTTTAAGGGCTCAAATATGTAAAGCGCAGCTTTCTAATGTTTTGTAGATTTATCGACCCGCTTATGCAGATAATGTGCACTTGGTTATCAAGGATGTGGTCAAATAAAACATTTTTAATTTTAAATCTTCGCCTAGTTTTCGGAAATTTTTGTACCTTCCTCAGGGCTCTACAAAACGATATATTATACACTTTTAGGGCTCTACTTACTTTTGTTCCGAAAGCTAGGCAAAGATTTAAATTTAAAAACATTTTATTTGACCGCATTCCTGATAACCAAGGGAACAACTATCTAATGATTGAAACAATGTGTCAAATCCAGATGAATTTGAATTTTTATTTTGAACACCGGACATAGGAGAAAAAATACCTACATATCGAATCTGATTGACAATTCTACATAATAATTTTGTAAACGTACAAAAAAAATTAAAGTGATGATAACGGATACTACGAAATGGGGGGTTGTGCCCCAAGAACTGCATACTTCTGGCTAATTGTACCTTCCTAGTTCCTTAATTCAGAGGAAACGACTCGGTCATTTTCCTAAGAAGTACTAGGTCATAGCCTTTGGTTGCTGCAGGTCTATTCCCTGGGTATTCTTTATATCCCAGGTTATGTTCCGAATGATGATATCAGTGTTTATTCCTTCATCCACATTGCATAATCTTTAGATGGGCTAGTTATTGAACATGCTCTGTTTGTTCAGATGCCAGTGATCGGTAAATAGACCAGTGACTCTTCTGGGTTTAGCCCTCTTTAACTGTAGCAGTAGTATGCCCTAGGGCCAATTGAGAAGAACTCGGTGATCCCATGTCTGAAGCCTCCCCTTGTTAGATTGGAATACAATTATTGTGGGTGTTTTATTAATCCAGTAATACTTTTGATTATATAAAAGAAGAAGAAAGCTAAAATTGATTCAACTATAAACTACACCAGAGTAAAATTAAAATCGAAAACGAATCTTAAAATTTGGAATTTTTTAGGATAGTTAAGTCTCTTGTTATGAATGTCTTTGTCCAGAACATAGCATTTTTTCTTATTTTCAGTTGAATAGCTTAACGCCACCCGTTGTACAACTGTTTGTTAGCCGTGGTAATCGTATCGCGGTTAAAAATGTCATAAATCAATGCCCGACAGCAATAACCGATAATTACGACCGGTTAAAAATCAAACAGCAGGGAGAAAAAATGTCGGAGAACGTTTAGGTAGATTACAAACTTCACGCCCGGGTTGTTGAAAGCAGAACTGTATAATGATCGGTAGCAGCGTTCAAATAATGAGGGCCGTCTGGAAACACACACACATCGTGTATATTTATTCATTACGCATTCATTGTATCAAGGGCGCTACTGAATTATGTAGGCCTAGGGCTATCCGTGATCCCTGGCCAGATAAAATCTACTGAATTAAAATCTTTGACTTGTAAAACATGACCAGAGGTCGTATAGGTGAAATTTCGATTCAAACGGCCACCTGCTAGTTAACGAGCCTCCCTTTAAGGTATCAATTGGTATCGATCCCCAGTCAAAATTTGAAATGTTACATATATGTATGATAGACGGCATAGGAACACGTACAGCGTAGTTTCTATTGCTAGAATAAACCGAGCATTGTACACCTCAAATGTTGGCATTTTCTAAGCAGTTGTATTGATTGATTATATCAACTGAAACCATACTATCCTCAACATGTATTTGTTGAATTTGCGAAAATTAGCCTAAGGCCTAAAAACTAATCAATCAAGCAAAAGTATTAGCAGCTTATCATCCTGGTGAAATTTTGCGAGCCAGGGTTTAAAATAGTATCACTTACCCATTTTACATTGGGAGGGTATATTTAAATTTAAAGAACTTCATCTATTTTCTCTCTCTCTCTCTCTCTCTCTCTCTCTCTCTCTCTCGCTCTCTCTCGCTCTCTCTCTCTCTCCCTCTCTCACTCACTCACTCACTCACTCACTCACTCACTCCCTCCCTCCTTCTCGATGTATATCATTCTATCTATTTAATTATCTATTTCCATCTATTATATTTATCTCTGTCTGTCCCTCTCTCTTCCTTTCTCTCTTTGCCATTCTTTCTCTCTGAATCTCTATCTATCTATCTTTCTCCCTTTTTACGTTTGACTGTGTCACACCTTCGCAAACGCGTGCGCTCGCAACACACACACACACACACACACGTGTTCTTCTATTGATAGAACAAGGGCAAGCGGACAAAATATGATCGTTTTATGTTAAACTGTTTCCACGTTTACATTTGTGAACTTATGTTAATGGTTTTAAAATATCGGACCTCCATGAAAATGGTAGATGTGAATTGAAAAATTTTCCCCAAGGCGTGATAGCAATATAATGAAAGGAATGCGTGCCGAATGGCCGAACTGGCTCATCGCAGCCTATAAAACTCCGATAACAATCCAAAACTTAGCGAAGCGTCCATCATCTGCGCTTCCCGGCTGGGGTAGTGGGAGGGAAACGGTTCATAAAAAGTATCTCACATGCAAGACGCGCCCCTGGCACCGCCTTGTACTGGTTAACTTATTATCGAGATATACAGAGATCCTATCAACAAATATGGCATGCAAAACTAAACAGTCGTACTTCAACTCGCCGGCGCTTACTCACACAGAACGTTGTTATTTAGAGCCCGGTGATCGCCGTGGACGAGCATCATTCACGTCGGTTGGGCCCAATTTAAAAATGCAGATAATTTTTTACCGAACATTTTACTCATGCGTGCCTCTGAACAAAACGATCCGAAATGGACATTCGCTCTATCGGTTGAACACTTGGCTAAGCATCTCGGCGAATCGATGCCTCGCCAAAGGACAGTTTTATCGAGATGTTTTTAAAGAGGAAGTCTGATAACACCGTGCTGATTGACAATACTTGTAAGGCTCGAAACCACTGTCAACCCGAACCCTCCAGCTCTACTTCGCTAAATGAACACGTCAGTTTAACAAAAAGTCATCACGTAGATAACGGTTATTAAAAATAAACAACTTACGTCGGCATTGTTTATCTAACATTCACGAAATCATATTGATTTCAATTCTCCGACTAAACTACATTTTCTTAAAACTTTATATAAACTCAACTATTTAATGATTATTTGGAGATCGGGAGATGCGGTCTGGTGTGACGTAGGTTTAGAAAAACATTTTCTTTATCGTGCTAACGTTTCGACCTTTATTGAGATCATCTTCAGGGCCTGGGATTAACAAACATTGTTTAAATTACAGAAATATATGTAAGATTTGAAAAAATGAATTTATAAAATGATAGGAATTTTAGACACAACCAAAACATTTGTACTCACTCACTGTATATTGTAATACTTGGATTGTATAAATCTAATTATAATTTCTATCATTACATAAATTCATATTTTGGGTTGGGACAGATTGTGTTCAATCAGAATATCAATGTTCAAATAGATGGTGAAGGACAAGAACAACCATTTATTATTAAAATAAGGTTTTTGATTGTTCATATAATTTTAACATATTGCTTTTAAGCATGATCTAAAGTTCGTCCGCCGAGTTGACCAAGTAAATTAAGAATACGACGATATGTTCGATTTTACCAAACTAATACGATAAATAAATTATTAAATAATTAGGCAGTTAGATTATTAAATTAATAAATAAATCATTGGCAATAATTAGTAGTAAAGTAATATAAAATCGTTACAACAATGTCAAAAACTTTTGAAAAAATTGCAATAATAAAAACAACGACACGCAAGAATGGTACAATTACACAGAAAACAAACACTTTGAGTGAATAGAAATCTTTGATTGAACATAAAAAATACATTTCTTTGCATTGTATAAATTCAATTTTTTCCACATCCTACAAGTATTTGTTAAATTTAAACAATGTTTGTAAATTCCAGGCCCTGAAGATGACCTCAATAAAGATCGAAACGTTGGCACGATAAAGAAAATGTTTTTCTGAAACCTACATCACACCAGACCACATCTCACGATTTCCGAATAATAAAAACAACAAAAATCAATAATTAAACTCTACTATTAAATTATTTCTATATCTTAATGTTTGCTTAACAAACTGAAATAGGTTGTACGAATTGTTCCCATTGAGGTATGCCAAAAATATTCCTGGTCGTTCCGTTTTTCCTAAATGAACCATCCCCTAAAATAGACGGTGTATGGTGGTGTGCAAATCCACCCAGACTTGCAGGATTCGATGTTCCTCACTGAAGATGGTGAAAAGCCAACACGAGTTTAAGTGATATCGACATTCACGAGTACATTACTAGTTCAAACTTCATGTTCATTGTCCATACAAATTAATTAATAATTATCTTTTTGCCGTATCGTACGATATATAGAGGTTATTCTCAAGTAAACACTTCCTAGTATAACTTTGCAATCTCCTGATTTTTTTAAGCATACTTAAACTTACGGTTAAAATAGTAAAACTCAAGGTGATTCTTGTTTAGAATTATTTACATTTTTATAGTAAGTATATATCATATTGAGGACACGCTGTAATCGTGTAAATCAAATACCTGCCTTGACCATAGGGTAAAATAATGATCGTTCATATAAATTGTATACATTCGTGCATGTCTATTTTTAGATTTAGATTTTGTATTACCATATTAATTTATAATTATATACAAAATGAAGAACGCTGGATCATGGTTTTATCAGCGGCGAATAATCTTTTCGAATTGATAATATGACGGAACACTTAAATGAAACAGAAAGGCTTAAACTTTAAAAGGTACAAGTTGTTCTTTACATTTGGTTGTCATGTCGTTAAAAATGTAACAATGGAAAAGCCTGAAAGTAATAAGATTCGTGATATGCAAATGCTATATCAAATATATTTTATAAACTTTTGTCGAAAAGATGAAAACTAGTGAGGGACAGCGTTTTTGTTACTAATGATATGAGGACTGCGAGGTGATGGAGCTGTAATTCTATCGTTTCCCAGGACGTTTCGTTATTTGGCCTTATTCAAGGATTGGCCTGTGTGTTATTTAGTCACATTTGTCCTTCAAAAGTTTATGATTTCGTCTTTCTTCTCTTAGTCTCGTTTGCTGACCAGTTCAAAATTTCTTCAGGTAAAAAATTCAAAGGTGTACTATGTACCGAAATCCGTCGGGGGGGGGGGATATTCTTCTAATTGTTAGGTATAATTTAAATTATTGTTGTTTAATTAAAATTGATTTAATTTATACGGTTGAAAAAACCAGCAGGCCGTATATAATATATGACACCCTAAATTGTTTTTTGAAATTTGTTATCTTAATAAAAACGGTGTGGAATCTATCTTTATCTAATGGACTTTGAAAGGAGTAAAGGATTCGAAATCCAATAACCCAACGTTAATTTAAGAGTTTTGGCTTGATTCAGTTTATCCTTCTCGGAGAATCGAAGTAATGGCGAGTCGCAAAGATCAAAGAGTTTTATGAGCCGAGATAAAAACTCGATTGATAAAATCTATAAGCGTTCGTCTCAAAGAGGTTAATTAAGAGTATTGGAGGGGAAAAAGTATAAAAATTAACATAGGAGTGAAAACGCGCCTAAGGAATATAAAGATAGGATCTGCTAAGCAATACTTTTATCCGTCCTGTACTTAATGCCCCGTGAGATAAGAAACATCAAATCCACTTTCCGGATGCCGGGAGATAGCGTTCATCATTTTATCTGGGCAATCGAACCTTTTAGACCGCTCGAAATTATAGCTTGAGTTTGATACTGTGTTTCCACTTTTACGATTTATCGTTCCTAGGTCTGATGCCTTTAAAAGACAAAGTGTGTCGACCTGCTATTGTGAAATGCGTAATAAAAACTTGCTATCGCACTTCTATAAACTTTTATGGTTTTCAAAAAGTGGAGATAGCTTGCTTTTATCGAAAAGGATACCTAAAATCTAATATAGTTTTTTCATAACCTTAAAACTTTAGAAGAATTATTGAACAATTAGGTAGGACGTAATCATTAACATTCATGAACATTTGGTTACAATTTTAGCAAATAATAATAATAAATCTTTATTTGCAAGAATGTACATTACATATAAATTTACAACAAAAAATAATATTTTCGTACATCCTTGTCTGCTGTCAAAAAGCAAAGCTTGTACTAGACAACAGGGGTTTTTGGAGATCATCAGAGAAAGAAACAGAATATATCTTTACAAAAGCATAAAGAAAAACAAACATAATACAGAATAATCGTATACCATTAAAACAACAACCAAATTAAATCTTGGCTTTAAAATATCTTAACTACAATTTAAAATTTTTGAAATTTTAATTTTTTTGCCTTCTTTGTAGTTGTTTAAACTTTGCATGATGATCCTCTCTTTATATTTTAAAAAACCACATTTAATGAAAAATTATAATATTGTGTTGTAAAAATGTGAATTAGCCAATGAATTGTGTCTTGTGTTATATTCACTAATGCAACTAATTATATATATATATATAATTAGTAATNTTAAGGTAAAAAATATATTTTATCTATACGTAAACCGTATAGATATAGTACGAAAAAATTGTAAGTAGATTTAAAGTAAGGAAATTGAAAGATGGCAAAAAGGAGTGAAAATTCGAAAAGTACGTTGAGTTGGGAAGTTGGTGTCGGGAGTGGAAAGAAGTCACGATAACTCAACTCTCAATTGGTAGAGCAGCGGCGTATTTAGCCGAAAGTCGGGGGTTCGAATCCCGCTCGTGGCATTAACTTTTTTATCTCAACCAATGCCTTACATAAAGATTAATTAATTGAAAGAATTTTCATAAAGTTGCGTAAAATTATAACTTTATAAAAGAGCTTTCTTAGAGGGGAAACCAAAGAATCAGTAGGTAGATTAAATCTCAAATTTGAGTAGATTTCTACCACTGTTAGCAAAAGGGACAGACAAGCAAGAACACACATCATTATCACCACAAGTATGAAAAGCAAATTTTAAACTATTAGCATTTATTTTCTTTTTTTAATGAAAAGTGTAATACATTACATTTTTTGTGTTTAAAAGTAGAAAGTTTGATTTTAACCAAAAATTAATCATTTTCATATCTTTATTTATAGTTTTAGTTAAATTCATTAAATTATCACCTGAAAAAATGATGCAAATATCATCGTCATAACTAAATATTTTTCCAGAGAATTTTCAAAAATATCATTAATATATCAAAGAAAAAATTGGGCCTAAGATTGTACCTTGTGGTACTCCCGATTCAACGTGTAAAAAACTGCTCCAACTTTTGTTACTTGTGTTCTGTCCGATAGGGAGAGAAGTCATTATGGGTGAGGGCGTCTTTAATTTTATGTTTTCAACATTTACACAAGAGCAAACCCTGGGAATATTGACAAGTATTTAGCTGCAATAGTTATTTATTGAAAAATGACCAGGGCGAATTAACAAGAAAACTGTTAGTTCCTTCGTCAGGCTTATAATATAATATATAATACAGTATTGTCTATAATAATTTAAAAAGTTAAAAAATATAAACATCTAATAAACATTTTGGGCAAACAGATTCGAATGTAAGTTTTGAGTGTCCAGAACGAGGTTTTATGAGTACTAATTTTGGTTTTATAACCATTGTTATTCCTCTAGAAATTCTTTACTTAGATATGCCTACTGAAACAAAGTGGAAATTTTCTCTGTTATCAATTGTACACCAAACATAGCTATTAGAGTAGTTCGACTTTGAAGAATGTCATGAAGGCAAAACTTGAGCAGAATAAGGGATAAGACAAAGCCTTGAGAAATTCCAACAATTAGAGAACTGGGCATAGTAGTTTTTCTAAACCAACCTTGAATGTTTTATCAGTTAAGAAGGTCATTCTGCCCAACAGGTATTTTGTCAATCACAAAAATTAAAAATAAACACTTTCTGTTTTATATGTAGATATATGGAAACGGTGCGATCTATAAACCTCGTCAAATTAAAAAAAAATTGCATTTGAAAGAAATTATATAAATAAATAAATAAATATAAATNTATATTTATATTTATTTATTTATTTATATAATTTCTTTCAAATGCAATTTCTTTTTAATTGACGTACTACAGTCTACGTACAGGTCGGATGATATTCCAAAATATTGCCTATAAACGTCGAGCCTTCTACAATTGAAAAGGTGCTCGACTGTTTCTCTATCCTTGCATAATGGGCACCTTGAAAGAAATTAATCTTCCATTTTGCCTTAGCAGTGCTAATTTACAAATTTATTGATGAGATCTTAACCATTATTATTCGTAATGTAAGTATACTAACTTATAAAATAATTAAACGATCTTTTCATAGTAAATAGCCTGCTATAATGTGAGTGATTATTAAATTGTTTCATGCCATTTTGGCCAAATCGTCATAATTGCATCTAAAAACGAAAACTTCCAGGTACATATATAAAATCATTAAAGGCCAGCTATGTGAAAGAGATTTGTAACATAATTGCTCAAACAACAAATCCAACATAAAAATTGTTTAGAAAAATTACAATAAATTGCAACACACCTTAAGGATTTACTCCAATCTGGGAGGATCGAACTCACTGACTGACACGGCTCCGTGAGCATCTCGTGGGGAGCCCTAACGGGAGAAAGTAATAGTTTCCGACAATTAACACGGATTATTTGGCCAAATTAATCCAACACCTAATTACACTTTGTCTGCAGGCCATGGGAAGCTGAATATTTTCCACTCGACATTCTCTTGTCGTTTATTAAACGTCGACTTTACACTGTCTTTTGCTTTTGACCGATTCAAGAAACAAAGAAATGTTCTAAGACCCGTCGACCGATAAAATACAGGTTCGCGAAATATTAAAACATTGAGAGGTTTCTCTGTGTGGACACCGTAAAAGAAATTACAAGGAATATAATTAATTAGGTGGCAAAAGATTAAAGAGCTACTGTACAACGGTGGGAAGCACCTGCTTTACCCACCTAATAAACTTCAATGGCAATAATATATACAGAGATTCTTTAAGGGCAACTCCCTGACTGTCTTGCTTAAGACCTTAAGACCAATCAAATACGTAATTTACCATGAACAATGTATCCAACTTTTACCCATCATCAAGTGTTATATCTACTTTATCTGAGCTTAAAAGTTGAAGGTGTATAACAGGCAGCGAAAGACAGAGAGGGGGAGGGAGAAGGAGAGGGCGAGGAAGAGAGAGTGAGTGAGTGAGAGAGTTATTCGTGTAGACGTAATTCCACCTCGCTTTGATCTGTATTGTATTCGGCAGAACTTTTTAAGTTCCTCCCTCGGTCATAACCCAAGAGCAACGCGAGTGGTAAAATCAACTATCTGCTGTTTTATTTACATTTAGGCACCCTTGTAGCATAGTTTTCTTCACCAGTGATTTATAACACCTAGAGTTCTAGAAAATAAACTTGAATTTTAATTTTCATTCGGACTTAGATAAAATGCTGAAGCAACTTGGACTTGTCGTAGGTGAGGAATCAAGATAGTGGTCCAAATGAAGCTCAGTACTGAATTATGCCAAGATTTCGGCTTATAGTTAACCTAACAAAGAGAATATAATTTTTTTCATCAGTTTTCTAAACCTAACCTAACATTTCCCAACACGACATAACTCAACCCAAGTACACTCCTCGGTAACATAAAATCGACGACCAGGAAATGGTCACCCCAAAAAAAATTGTGCATCCTGCCCAAAAATACATTCACGTCAAAATAAAGAAAGTTACTTTTAAGGTTTGAAATAGACAGTTTTTCTAATAGATGGAAGAAAACTGGAATGATCGGAAAGATAAAACTTAATTAAATTTTAACTTAAAAACTTTGTTTCTAACTATTCTTATTAGGTTATTTTATATATATTATATTAATCCGGGTATTAATCCGGATGTCGCGGGTTCGAGTCCCGCTCGTGAGGCTCATTTTTCATCTCAACCTTCTTTGCATAAAAATTAATTATTTGTAATGTTTTATAAAAAGTATTTTCAATTTGTTCCATGAAATAGAACATTAAAAATTTTAACTTTTCAAAATTCCCCCTTTATGAGGTGAATGAACCCATGAAAACCAATCAAGGATTTTTTTTAACGAGGCTTCGCAACAGCAGAGGTCATACCAACCCTCGGGGTGCCGGTGTTTTTGAAAAATAAACCATTTGTAAGTATATCGGGTTCGAATACAGGGCCGCTTTGTAGTTTGCATTGACTATAATTGACCGAATGAACTTGCCAAGTCCTTCAATTGAATAATGTCATAAAGCCATAATAATAAATAAAAACTAAGAATTTCTAGAAATTTTTTTAAACAAATCCAACAAAACAGTATTTAATGAAATTAAATAATGGATTATATAGGTGGAAGAATAATGATTAAAATCCATCGCTATTTCTGAACGTATCAATTGATCTTTGCTTCTTCCTGGGCTTTTTTCTTTCTTTTACATATAAATGTTTTTTTATTTTGATCCGTGATATATATTTTACCGGAAGGAGGATTGAGGGAGACCATGGAGCTGAAAAAACAGGAAATTGGGGCATACATCCCGCTGGGTGGCAATAGATATAAACAAACAGCCTTGGCAATACCTTCCACCTTTTTATCTACATCCCCTTACTTCGCCGCCTGCTGGAAAAAAATTACTGGTCTACTCCACGAATTGCCTTTAGTTTTCTATTCTGCCCCTTTAATGAATAAACCTTATAACTAACTTTTAATTTTTTAATCTCCTGTTTTCATGTTAGCCGCAGCATGATAATGAGGAAATAGAAGTTATGGAGGTTCGAACGCAAACGGGTAAAATACAAGACCCTATCTTCCACTACAATAACGAAATATAAATTATTAGTTATATCTGTAAAATAATTGTAAGATGTAGGGGTATGAACGTGCTTTATTGCAATGCTTTCCGTAGCGTGAAGCACCCCAAACTATTCGCAACTTGAAGCACAACACGAATCGAGAGCTAAGAGCTTCAGCTAATATCGGAAATATATTGTAACTTCTGAAATCTGAAGTTCGAGTCGAGGAAGTTTCTAAATTACCTTAGAGGCCATGATAATCAAGAAAGGAGTGAGAATGGAATTCTATCGCCCTTGCTTTTTAACCTATATTCGGAAACTATATTTATTTAAAGAAGCTCTCAACGATTTCAATACAAAGATCATACGAATGAATGGGACATACTGAACAACATACGTTAAGTTGATGACACGATAGTGCTAGCTGACAACATCAATAACCCGCAATGTATGATGAATTCCATTGCTCAGCACAATGGTCTAACGCTGAATGTTTCCAAAAAAGGTGATCTGTTCTCAAAACAGAAAATAGAGATAAATCTACTGATGAGTGGAGAAGGAATGGAACAAGTGACATCAAATTTTTAGCTACCTTTGAGCCATAGTTTACAAGCGACCCATAAAATGAGATAAGGATCCGAATAGAGATGGGTAGAGCTGCTTTCATTCAAGAAGAAGCTCGAGGTTTTTGAGAGTATACTCAGCTTAACGTGAATCCGTGGGTTACAGATGTCGAAGTGCTTCGCGGAATGGACAAGCCCTGGGAACTGCTGCTGACGATCATAGAAAAAAAAAAAGCTATATGGGATATGTGATACGTGGGGGCCCGCAATGAGTTGTTTAGGTTAATAATGGAGGGCAAAATTATGGAGAAGCATAACGCTGGAAGGGGGCAGAACTATCGCCTGAAGGACTTCAAGTCGGTGGTTTGAATGCATGTCTGTGAACGTTTTCAGCGCTGTAATCAACAAGGATGAGCTAGCTGCTTGGATCGCCAAACTTCTAGAAGAGAAGACGAATTGAGAATAAGAAGAAAAATTGTAAAGTTAATGACGCTAGTAGTTCGGTCATCTACGGACATTCTGGTTGGACGGTCGTCGCTGTTTAGGTCTGTCTGGTTTGTTTCTGTTTGTTTGTTGTCACACCCAGCACTGACTATAGCAAAATGCATAACAAGATAAGAATATAAGATATGAAAAGACTATCAACTGAAATTTATTACTTTTTATTTTATAAGCGCCTTACTAACATCCCACCCTTTTATAAAAGTGAAAATGGATCTAACATGGCCTAAGCCCATATTTAATTTATTACTGCTAAAAATGTATTGATTTCTGTAGAATCAACATAAAAACCGTTTTTAATCCTGTAACAATTTCATAATATCAGATTGAAGGCATTTTTTTACTAAATGGCCCCTAAACCAAGAAAGATAGTTTGTCTGATGATTAAACAGTGTCTTGTTCGTATGGTACCAAAAACCACTTTTGGAAGAAACGGAACTGTTGTATCGTACAAAGTACCTCCTAACTCCTATATGACCTAGTATGACCTCTGAATAAAAAGGATTCCATACATGTAATTTGGTACTCCGAATAATTCATGATTATAAGTCATATCTTTCATCAATTAAACTTGAACTGGTGTGATGTGTGATGATAAAACAATATATTGTTTGAAGTCACTAGATACCATTTTTGAAGGATACGGAACTGTTTTATCGTACAAAGTACTTATCCTCTTAAGTCCTATATGACTGTATGACCTCTGGACAAAAAGGATTGTATTCCATAGATGGAATACAAACAAAGCTGTTCTATTGCATTCAGTACTTGGTAAATATCTCGTTTTGTGTAACCTTTGGTGAGTACATTTTCAAGAGTGTGTAGTATTTTATTCAGAAATCGTGAGATGCGGTCTGGTGTGATGTAGGTTTCAGAAAAACATTTTCTTTATCGTGCCAACGTTTCGATCTTTATTGATATCATCTTCAGGGCCTGGGATTTACAAACATTGTTTACATTTTAATAAATTTAGGATGTGGAAACGTGAATTTATACAATGCAAAATATATTTTTTATATTCCATCAAAGTATTTCTACTCACTGAAAGGTTTGTCTTCTGTGTAATTGTGCCATTCTTGCGTGTCGAGTTGAGAGTGCCAGTGAGATTTTGCTGTTTTATGTTTATATACGTTGGATTTTGAAGTGTGTAGTATGAGGGGCCTGATGGTGGAGTATTGGGTACTCAGCAACCCTTAATTAGATTCAGTATGTGTGAAGGGTGAAGTCATAATCTCAATTCTGAATATATATCCGTTTTTATATGTATAGATATGCAGAATGGAGCTTGTATAAATCTATCAATCAATCGACCGAATAACAAGTTCATCTCGCAGACCTTATTGAAAAATCCCACAAAGTAGTTTAAAATAAATTGATTTTCATCATTTCATCTCCGCATCAACTCAATTTTTTTCAAACCAAACGTAGTAAATCCCAAAATCCTCCAGAATCCCCCAGATCTTAAATTGTTATAAGCGCCTTCGGGGATGGACATCTGGTAAAAGATTCTGCCGGTTTGAATACATTATGCGGCTAAGCGGAAGGGTGAATGAGTGGTCACGAGACTGATTAGTCCGTTTAGACCTGAAGACAAGGCGATGGCACGAAAAAGACCGCAAACTCCATCCATTTTTCCTTAATCGTCCTAAAGTAAACTCAGGCAGGGGATCTGGGTCGAGTGTCCTAGCGGCTTAACGCTAAAACGTATAGAATTAATTGCTGGTAAAAACCCTCATAATTTAAAAAGGAAGAAGAAATAAAGTATAATGATGTTTGAAGGAAAATATAAAAACAACAAAGCGAGTAAATGAGAAAACAGCGTATCTGGTCTACAGCACACTTTACTTCCAAAAATTCAATGAACGTCTTATTGACCATATCTCTTATACCACCAAACAATTATTTAAATATTAAATAAACTCCATATTCCTTATAATGATTTGTTTTTCAAATTATAATTCTTTGTCTTAAAAATATTTTAAAAATGAATTATTAATACAAAATTTAATAACAATGGATGAAGTGAGCTCAATCATTATCTATAGTTAACGAAATGTTTTATCAAAAAATATATAATATGTATTCTGTGAAAAGATTTGTATGTTTTCTTAAAAATCCGATTTTTAAACGATGAACGAAATTTTATTATACAGTGTCCCGTTATCAGCAATCACCTGGGCTAAGACAGAACGTGCCACAAGGGGGGGGGGACTCTCACCATTACTGTGGACAATTCTGATAGACGAACTCCTATAAATATTCAGTTGACCTATAAAAATTAAGTGCATGTGTGTACAGCTAATTAGTATAGGTAAATTTTCTGTAAGAGCCATATTTATATACATAATACACAAGAAAATCTAACTTAAACTTTAGACAAGAACTTTGGAAACTCGCTAATGTATCCCTTCTTACAATAAACAAACAAATTAATTTAATTGTGTTGTCAATTCTCCTGTCATTGGTATAATTAAGTTTACGGCAGGGTTAACATTTCATAAGATTAAGGTCTTTATAGAATAAAGTTGTAGAAGTTTGAAATACCCTGAACATCTCAACAATCAACAATCTATTTCATGTTTGTTTTACATTTGTTTATGTTATTTAAGTTTTCGTACTGTATACTTATTTTTTCTGAATCTTTCTGTAGGGTTATTTTTATCTTCATTCATATTTATGTGTACGTCTCCGGGATGTTTAGTTTAATTTCATTATTTTCTTTGCCCAGAATTCTAAAATATGTATAATAAATTTTATGTTCTATAATTCGTTGTGAGAAGCTAGTGACACAATTTGTTTAACTACTTACTGTTACAAATCTTCGAAAAAAACACTTTTTTGGTTATACGTATAAAGTCAAAAAATATTAAAAAACGTTCCAAGCTTTCTGGGCTGTTAGAACATTGAATGGGGGTCGATGGCCGCAACGGTTTAGGCGTTGACACGGCGCTCATCACTGTAAAGTAAAGGTCCCGGGTTCGAATCCAGCGGCCCTGCATTCGAACCCGGCATACTTTAAAATTGGGTTTTTCAAAAACACCAGGGTACCCCGAGGGTTGATATAACCTCTGCTGTCGCGAACCCTCGTTAAAAAAAATAGGCACAAGGACACATCACCGCAAGTGTAAGATGTAGATATTATTTAATGAGGGAATTATAGTTCGTAAAATGTAATTGTACTCAAGAAAATAATTGGCACCCAACTTTAAGTTCACGACTAAAACCGCTTCTAGGCGCTCAAGACATCAAACCTGAAAATTCTTGGCGTTCAAATATTTAGAGCATATTCATTTATTGTTTCATGTATGTGTATATATATATANGTAAAGATCCCGGGTTCGAGTCCAGCGGCCCTGCATTCGAACGCGACATACTTACACCGAGGGTAGATACGACGTCTGCTGTTGCTAGACCTATATATATATATATATTATTTATTTTTTTAAAAACGGTGTAATACATTTAATAGGTTTATAAGATTAGTCTGGGCTGGATTCCCCTCCTCAATTTTGCAAACATTTTGCACACAACTACCAAATCTTCCGAAAAAAATAATACATGTAAACAGAAAACCAGCAAGGAGAGACCCGTTAGCTTAGGGCAAATGCAACTCAAGAAAAATAAATCAGTACCCTTGTCTTGGAGGACGATAAGTTCATACATTTCCCACTTTTCTATGACACACCTCTAGATTTTAGTTTGACGGGTCCGCCGGTATACGGTCTCCTTAAGGTATGGCAGAGTGATGTATAAGAATAATTTAAAACTTACTCAGGAAAAATTGTTGTGAAAAAGTAAAGGCCGTTCATCACAGTAAGTTCTCCGAGGTAGAAAAACCATTAATGTCCGGAATCATCAATATTCTTATTCTTATAGCCTTAGACAATGAAGCTAAGTTAATAAAATAGTTTTCGCCTTGTAAAAAGTGTTTTAAGCAATTTCCCATGGAGACAATTTTTTCTTATCGTAGGAGATTCGGGTGGATACCCAGATAAAAACGCCATGGAAGAACCCCTTTGTGATTAAGTGCAAGCCGATAAGTCGCCTTATTCTCACCGCTGACAAAAGTTTTGACGTTTCGGCACGATCCCTGGACGATTGTTAACAGCGATGAATCAGCTAAGATATCGAAAAGATATTTTCGTTCTGGCTCGTCCTGCGAGGAGTTTTCAGTCATAGGCGTGGCCGAATATACAACTCCCGATCCTTCCTACCTGATATGCCCTTATCTTCAACGCAAACATACTCCTTGGTCTATTTCCCCTCTACAACAATAATTAACCTGATAATTATAACAGTGTAATTAATATTATAATCGAACCTGAAAATCTTGATGGAGCCACAACGGGCGTAACCAATTATAAAAGATAGCCTTTCAACCTGGTATTTATTGTTTTTGTTAATTGTTAGGAAGAGCAAACAATATTTCTATAAATCATAGCATATAATAAAAAGCGCTCATTTTATCGAGATCATAAAAGTTCTTTTTATAAAAACCTTTTTACAGCTCAATTCCCGTTACTTTCTGCTCTACAATTAAAACCAAATTTAAATTGTATGTGCAAAAAACATTATCTTTTATTTATCTCGTATGTTTACGTACAGGTCATCGTTGGGAGAAGGAAGAAGTTAAACCAGAGTGCTTAACATTTACAGAACAACTGTCCGAAGGGACTTTAATTGCTACCAAGATACTGGAGTTTACCCAAGAAGCCATGGATCAGGTCACCATCGTCACATCTCAGAGAGATAATCGTTTTATAGTTAGGAATGTATTCCGTAATCGACATTCTACCGGTGTTGAGATCAAGCAAAGACGTTAGAAATGCTAATGTCAGTTTACGCAATGCAAGGCGAAGACTTTCTGAAGATGGATTACGTGCGAGAATGTCTGCCACTGATACAAAACTTTTGTCAAGGCACATAGCATCTCGGTTAAGTTTCACAAGAAATCACTTCAATTGGTTTGATCAAGGCTGGTCTAAAATTTTGTTTTCGGGTGAGTCAAGGTTTTGTTTGAGGTCTTCTGACAGCAGAGATAGGGTTTGGAAAAGAAAAGGAGAGCAATATATCCCTGCGACATTTTCATTCCGGAAAGTTATAGAAGTGGTTATGGTTTGTGCAGGTTTCTATGGAAGGACGCACAAATCATCGAGGGTTCCCTAACAAATGCGCGTTACATTGAAGATGGGTTATCAGATGAAGTTATTCCTCGTATGTCACTAATTAGCGAGGGTTTTATTTTTAGGATGAATATGCAAGACCCAATATAGCTAGGATCTTTGGTGACTTGGAACGAGCTACAATTCAATGTTTGTAGTAGCCAGTCCTAACTTCTGGGACGAGTTGTCAAAGAGGTAAAAAGTCGGCCATTGATGCCAGAGAATTTTCGGGAATTAAGAATGCTGTTAGAATAGTATGAAATTACAATTATGAAAATTACACAGCCTACATCGAAAACTTCATAAAATCCATGCCACTTCGAATGCAAGCCGTGAACGACAAAAGAGGAGGAATAATCCATACTGAATTGAATATTTTCTTCATTGTTTCCATAGCAACATTTTTCGTAAAAGCGTTTTACTTAGATTATTTTTTTACTTAGCTTATGTTATATTGTACTTTCAGAACATCCAGTAAACAACAAAAAATTTAATGTATTTACTAAAAAAGTAAAAATACGAGGGTGGTTACATTTTGCCTTTCAGTGTATTTAGTTTCCTTATCCCATTACTCTAAATACAAAGTACTGATTTGTGTTTTGTAAATTCTTGTAAATTTCACACAACCGCCTTTGGGATTTAGATATATTTTATCCAATTTCATAGTTGAACGAAGATCTTATAAATTTAGTGTTTGTTGTAGTGTGTTAAATGTTTTGAAAGTGAAATGTGCCTAAAAAATAAGTGTCAAGAGATAAGGATTGCGTCTAAAAAAATGTTAATTCTGACATGGATCCTTGGGTTGTGTTTTAAACTCGACTCGACAACTCACGCAGAAATTTTGGATGTAATACACATAGCAACTCACATGAACTCTGGATCCGCAGAACAATTAAGTACTTATCTTGTCGCAGCAAGATTCTGATCGTTTATGAAAATTTTTGGCCACGATTATCACAAGTGTCTACTACCGTATCAATTAGGACATAACGCTCTAATTAGAAACCGGAAGGAGTCATTTCCATGGCCTGTTCCGTATACATTAGAGTATTTAATTAAAAAAGAAACCGTGTGAAATGTGTGGAGTTCGAGATCTGATAAAAAGATCTGATTAGACGACGAAACTTCGGGTTCGTTCAACTTGTGGTCAGCGCAGCGGTTGCACCTTCTGTACCTTCCAGGGAGGTCATCACGCATTCCTTACTTTATATGTCCCCGACCGGAACCCTATTTGGTTATCTTTACAAGCACGGAGATACTATTGAGATGCTAGTAAAACCTGATATCTCTTTTGTAAATCTGACATTTGACTTTCTACGTTAAACGTTAGGAACCAGTGCGTGCTCTTTGAAAACCCTTGCGGTCAGTTTAGTACACTTGTATTAATACTTACCACTAATAAGTACGTAAGGTGATAAAAATTATAAGCCATTATTTATCTTACATTAGGAAACTGCGAAGAAAAAAATCAGAAAGGAAATAAAATTTGGATATAAAAAAGTTCATCTCAACGGAGATTATTTCTGAAACAAAATGGCTGCATAATAAATGTTTACAACAAAACGTAATTTTCTTTTTTGCCTATACATTAAATAAACATGTTACACTTACTAGTTAAAATCACGAATCTATCGGTATCAGAATTCGTTAGTTTTTTAGGAATTCTAAGCATCTTCTTACTTAGACATTATCTGCATGACTTTAATATCAGTTTCTATATTGTAAGTACAAGGTCGGTATAGAAATTACTAAACGGAAAATAACCACCAAAACATTTTTCATCAGTACAATTCATAAACAAATGTCGTAAAATCTAGTTATTTTTTAGGTAGAAGATAAGTGGGGATGTATTCTCTCTCTCAATCTCTCTCTCTCTCACCCTCTCACACCCTCTCACACCCTCTCACACTCTCTCTCTCTCTCTCTATCTATCTATCTATCTATCAACTTATCTATGTATATACTACTATATATATACTATCTATGTATATATCTATCTATCTATCTATTTATCTTTCTATTTATTTACCTATCTATCCCCACCTATCTATTTACCTAAGTATCTACTACTGTCTTTCAATCTCTTTCCTCTCTCCTTCCCTCACCCTCTCTCTCTCCCTCTCACTCCCCCTCTCGTCTTCTCTCCTTCTCTCTCCATCACCCCCTCTCCCTCACTCTCTCACTCTCTCTCTCTCTCTCTCTCTCTCTCTCTCTCTCTCTTTTCTCTAATTGTAAAAGAGTTTGTTCGTGACCTACATTTGCGAGATTTTTTTAAATAAAACGTTATTCATTCTCTTGCTCTCACTCCCTCTTTTGGTATTTGTATTATATCACTCTATTTGTGAAACCCAATAAGAGAAGCTAGTTCACTCCTCACTGCTAAATGACTGGCCACTCTAAAATCACTGAAATTTGGCTACTACAAAAATTAAGTGGACAAAGAAAATCAATATTCAATCAATATAATGTTATTACCATTAACCTCATGTCTTACAGAAATAATTGGCAACGATAGGCAAAATTAGAATTATCTCAAGGATAATACCAAAAATTCATTGGAAAAGAAAGCTTCTTAAAAAATTAAAATAATGAGAAAACAATAATTAACAACATAATATGTCCCTCTATAAGCACATATTTTGAAAATACTTCAAGAATAATCTAGTAAGCCCATTGTGATATAACTTTCTTATATGGGCTATTCCACTACGACTCTACTTCGATTAGTCTTATGTTTTCTTGGTAGTTCTGCATTGGTTTTTATATAAAATTATGTCTATTATTTTAAGATTTTCTTTGTCTGTAATTTTCACGTAGTAGAATTCAACATTTGGTTCATCTTTCTTTAGAACTTGTACTTATCTTAAACTTGACCCCGGGTACATGGATATTTTCTCTTTCCAAATTGCCATTTTCCCACAATTTTGTAATGTTCACATCAATCCTATTTTTTAAACCGGGTAGATTTTTTTTACATATAATTTTTGTACAAATCAGTAGATTTTTCCTGTCAGTCTCAGGTTATCAAGTATGTATATGTTTCGGTGTGAAAGATGTGTTCGATTTTTGTATAAAGCTTTTTGAAAAAATAGGAAAACATATCTTTTTAATATATTCATAATTATCTTAGAAAATGGTTTATTGATTTTTTTTGGAATGTCAACCAATATAAAAAAAAAAGTGCAACACTCAACGTTTCGATCTTTATTGAGATCATCTTCAGGGCTCAAAGTGTTTGTCTTCTGGGTAATTGTGCCATTCTTGCTTGTCGTTTTGAGAGTGCCACCATTGTCTATGAATAAAATAAGAACCAAAACAAACAAAAGTTTTTCATTTATTGGCGGGATTGTCAACCATGAAAATGATTTAACCTACGAAATGTTGGAAATAAAACGATGTTTTTTACGTTCATTCATTTCCATACCTTGCTTTTTATTTTGTTTGGATTGGGATTTATACGAGGTATAATTTAATAATGTGGTAATGCATTGTTTTATGTAGCCGATGTTTGTTGAGATCTTTGATTCGCAAAGAGCGAGAACAAACAAGTTGATGAAACGGTTTTTACAACCAAATGATACCCACTGTCAAGTGATTTTGTTAAAAGTATCCATTAAAATGTAAAGGCCGTCTTTCCATTTTCGCTCCAGATTGCAAAGTTTATGGTTAATCAAAACTGTCGGATCAGATTAGTCTGGAGGGCTGACGATTATGGAAATGTGCTATCGCCGCTGGCGAAAGTGGGGCCCAGGCTAGCTGTCTCCTATAATATACAACATTTGCCTTTGTTTTCCATTTGGAAGCTCGTTTCCTGAGCACTTCGTGACGTCATATGGTGCCTTGATTGCCTTAGTTGGCAATAAAGTGAACTCCGACAGGAAATGAAATCTCGCCCGGGTAAGGCACTCTGTTAAACGCTCAGGAAAGAGGTCCTCCACTACAAGCAGTCTAGATGCAAAAGCCCATCGTAATTTAAATCTGACATTAAATGTACAACCCTTCGTTTGCCTTTCAGTATACGTTTTTCATACTTCATTCAATTTAATATTTGTTTTATTCACCAAATAGTGCTCTTTGTTTCTAATGGCCATCCAATAATTCTTAATAAACCTTTAATATGTGCAATCAACATAAATCGGAATTATGAATATTCATCATTACGCATAACCATGCTAGCAAAATGCACTGGCAAAAAGTTCCACCCAACTGAATTTTTTACATTTCCTCGAAAAAAGAAAATTCTGCCCTTAATTTGTCTCATTGTTTTTATCAATAAATATTTGTTTATGCTATGTTTTAAATTGGGACTATCAATTAGACGTAAACACACTTAATCCTTAATCCAAAACAAGGATAAAGGATTTTTCAATGTTTAATTTGTACGGAATTTAAAATGTGTATTCAGCCTCATTTGAATTTTGAAGCAATAAACTGTTTAATTTTTTAAACATCTTTGTTTTCTTAATTTCAAATTTTAAACTTAAAAATGCCACGTTCAATCAGGTATGCGGCTATCGCTATCGGAGTTTCGTACACTGCAGGACGCGGTAAGAAGTTTTTGAGAAACTGGGTCCTACCATAGAAGGCCCGGTTCTCGACGCCCTAGGGTAACACCACAGGATGAACATTTTTTGACTTTGAGAATTTTGCGAAACCTGCATCTTACTGTTGTTCAAACGATTCCTCAGCTCCAGGAAGTTCAAGATGACGCCCTGCTCGAAGAAGATTAAACAGTATGGACTGATAGCTTTTCACCCCGTAAGAGGACCAGAATTGACCAGAACACACAGAGTTACATGGCTCCCATTTACTCGAGAACGCAGCCATTGGACTTTCGACGACTGATCTGCTGTACTTTTTACAGATGAGAGTAGATGTCCTCTACGATCTCCAGATGGGCGTGAAAGAGTGTGGAGAAGGCGAAATCAAAAATAGGAAAACCTGTAATTTTTCCCAGAGACTAGCTCAGTGATGGAATTTCAATTGAGAGTCGCACAGAGTTGGTTGTTGTTCGCGGAGGATTTTTGACGGCTACACGCAACGTGGATGAATTTTTGGAACATCTTGCGTTACTTATCCTCGATGAAATCAGCGACAATACTATTCTAATGCACGTCCACATGTGGCTCGCATAGTACAAACATACCTTCAACAGCATAACATCAGGGTCTTAGCCTGGCCAGCCCGTTCTCCAGACTTGAGCCCCATCGAACATTTATGAGGTAACCTCAAAAGACGAATAAGAACACGTCCATCATTTCCTGATACACTCCAAGATCTTGAAAGGACTACTCCTGAAGAATGGGCTAACCTCCAGTAAACAGACATTTTCAGACTAGTAGAAAGAATGCCGAGGTGTCTTTGAGATGGAATTAAGGCAAGAGGAGGAAATACGCAATAGTGAAATATTAATTAAAAATCTAAAACAAAATTAAAACAAATTTTATCTTTATTTTATTTTTTATTATTTTTTTTTTTTTCACTTTCCTTAGCAATTTATATATTTTTTTAAAACTTTTTTAGTCAAAGACTCAATTGTTAAACGTTAAAAAACGTGAAACATTGATTAATATATAAAAATATAAACAAATTAAGTTATATTACAAGTGGGCGGAATTTTTTGCCTGTCAGTGTATTACAAAATTTATATAAGAACAATTTTTTAAAAGTTAAGAGAAAGAATTTAATTTTCATGAACGTAAAACAACTGAAAAAAGAGATTTAATTTATTTCTGTAATGTGTTTATTTGTGCTCAATTAAAAATAATGAATAAGAAATGCCACATGTTTTAAAATTTCTCTGAAGATTGATGGTGAAATAAAAAAATAGATTCGGCAGCGATTAAGGGGAAAGTCAAATGAACCTAACCACTTATAAGAACGGATTATCATGAAGGGTTATAATGTTATGCATTTGATGAAAACAGAGAGAAATTCTTGACTGTGAACTCCTTCCTGATAGAACGGACGATTGCATCGAATACTGTTCTCTGCTCGGCTGGCTAAATACAGCCATCAAGGAAAATCGGCATGCATTAGTAAAGAGAATGAAGTCGTTTATTTACATGACTAAGGTATTTCTTTAACGAGGTGGCAAAAATATGTACATAGTTGAATTGTACGTTCTGACTTATACATGAGTGCATGCGGCCTTCAGTTAATAGACTATTTCTGCCCCCCACCCTCTGGGCAAAATCGAATAAGTAAAATTTTAGCAAAATTAATAGGTTGATATTTCAGTAAGTAATCAGGCCTGACAGACAGTGTAAGAGATGTTTTAGGTTTAGGCGGAGAATGTTTCCTTCAAATACAATGTGCCTTTTTAGGCATCTTGAAAAAGTACGTCAATATAGTTTTCATAGTCAGTTTGTGAAAGAGAATATTTGATGTGCCGAAAGAGAATAAGTGCATTTATCGAGGCCAAATTGAATAATTAATTGTCTAGCTACTCCCAAGAGATTTTATTTTTTTATTTTTTACCTACGTATATTTCCATTTATTTTATTTGTATCATTGGTAATACACTTATACACCTGTTAAATCAAGTTGTTTTTACAATAATACAACTTGACTAATACTATTTTTTGAACCTAGCAAATCGAAGATATACGGTGAATGACTGTAGAAGTGGAGGATATTCTGCAAGTGCCCTAAAATTGTGTTAAAAATTGGTTAATGTTGGAGCATAATGGAAAGTCAGAAATTGAAATCGAAGAACGGTGCGCGCAACAAAAAAGTTAGTCCAAGAATTGAATTTGCCTAAACTTTGAAATAGCAATCCTGGACAGTTGGATTTCTAGAAATTAGTTTTGCCCCAAGAGTACGGAATTATTTAAGCAAAAAAAAAGTATTGTTTAAGAAGTTAAAACAAAATTTCAGGTCAAATGAGAAGAAATTTTAATATGGCAAGAATGAATTCAACTGGACAAAAATTATTACCCTTATGTTGGTATTTATATTATTAAGTAAAATAAATTACATCAACTTCAAAGTCTAGTCTGAAACATAGAAGGACATATGAGAAAAAAGTTGTACTTCATAAGATAAAAGGGCAAATTGACATTTCAATAATGGTTCAATAATACATCCTGGATAAGATCAAAATGAATAGTTAGAGCCACCATTTGGAAATCAATGTTTTCGAGAAAAAACTCGCGCTTCATACATGAATCCAAACATTGAAACACGGATATGTAACCTCAACCGTCTCTCTAACTAAAACCGTCCCTAACCAAAACCCGTCACTAATCTACCCATTAAAAATACAACGTACACAACTAGACCAACTCTAACATAGCATAACGTATCTCTAACCCTAACTTAACCCTATCCCTTAAACATTACTCTACTATCACTCTGACCCTAATTATAACTAACCTAACCATTCCTAACTTGACTCAACCCAACCCAAACTTACTAACCCGTCTCTTACCCTAACCCGTTACCTTATCTCACTTACCCTAATTATAATTAATCTAACCTAACCTCGCCTAACCCAATTTTCTCCTCTTTTCTGTATTTTGATCCAGTTCTATACTCTTTAACCTGGAAAGACATCATCTTGAAGCACAAGTTCGCAATATTATTGTGAGAATGAGTCATAAAGGTCACAGCAAGCGAATATCCCAGAGGCAGTTGGCGTTTCTCAGAGCGTGCTCTCCTGGGCTTTGGCCCGATTCCGAGAGACTGGAAGTTCCAATAGGATGCTTGGTAGTGGATCTCAGCGCATTACGAGACTGTAAGGGAGGACAGATATTGTCATGAAGACGGAACCGCCAGATCCTAATGAAGTACAAAATGTTTTAACAAGGCCTTTATCAACACAAACGATTCGTAAACGTTTCTGGGAAGTTGGTCTCACATCGTATGCTCCTTTGACACGACCTGCAGTTGAACCATATCACACAACACACACACACCATATCGTTGAAGGCGACCTCACCGCAGTCCGTTATGTCCAAGAAATTATCGAGAAATACATCTCAAAAACCAGGGATCTCATTGGAAGGGATTTTCGATTTCTGGATGAGTGTTGTTCAGCAATGTATTGAAAACCGGGGAATTTACCATTGTCTCTAGTCCTCAATCCCATTGAACACAAGAGAGATGCGTTGCAGAGAAGGATTTTCGATCACAATCCAACGTCAGTTGGCCTGCATCAACTGAGTGCTGCTTGCAACATCTATGGAGTGAAATCCAAAATCCCTTCAATGAGGTCTGCGGGGCGAAGAACCTGTAATTGATCATCATTTTTTGTTTCTGGCAATTCTCGCTGATTTGGTTTCTTTATCATCTTCATCATAATTTATTTTGAATATGTATTTATGTATGTATTTATTATCAATATGTAGTTTAAGCATACATAGTCACAAAAGACGTATTTAGGTAATTCTGACGTTAGTATTATTTATTTTAACTATTATTACTCAAGGCTTTCTAATTAATGAATAAGATAAGGTAAACTTAAAATCTTGGTTTTTACATTTGACTGGCGTTTGAATATTTTTATGTCTAGGACACATCTAGATTTTTCGCCAAGAGCTAGTGTTCAGAATCAATGGGTAAAGCGAAAACAGCTTTACCCATTTTTGAGTTGCCATCCAGTTATTTGGAAATGTTATTGTTACGTATCAATTAATTAAGTTTTTTAAATGAGATAAAAAAGTCAGTGTCACGAGCGGGATTCGAACCCACGACCTTCGGCTAGATACGCCGCTGCTCTAACCACTTGAGCTATCGTGACCTCCCTCGACCCACTCGGGCACTAACTTCCCATCTCAACCCCACCTTTTGAATTCTCCTTCCTTTTTGCCATTTTTCATATGTCGTGTAATCTATTTGATTCTCGGCGACAAATGAAATGGCCACGGAGAGCTTTACGGAAGTATACTTCATTTTAATTTATTAAATTCACTAGTTTTCGTGGTCCGCTTGATCATTTAATATCTTTCGATTAATTAAGGTTTTTAGTTGAGATAAAAAAGTCAGTGTCACGAGCGGGATTCGAACCCACGACCTTCGGCTCAATATGCCGCTGCTTTAACCACTTGAGCAAGGGTAACAAGAGCAGCGGCGTATCTAGCCAAAGATCGTGGGCTCGAATCCCCCTCATGACACTGACTTTTTTATCTCAACTAGAAACCTTAATTAATTGAAAGATATTAAATGGTCAAGCGGACCACGAAAACTAGTGAATTTAATTGTTACTTATATTTTTCTTTTTTAGTAACAACAAAGGTACTGAAAGAATGTTCACCCCCTCAATGATCGCCCCAAGCAAGCATGAACGATCACACTAAATGGATTTAATGTTACTTCATCTTTCTTGGAATTCATACTTTTGATAATATAGTCGCTTTTTTTATATATTGTGAAATTCGTTCTTGCAGTCTGCGGAGTGATGAACATGTAGTTTGATTGTTTCCGATCATTTTTGACTGGCATTTCACGCTCTTTTGGTTTGCCTTTGTCATCTTCATCAGACCTGATAGGACTTTTTATTTTTATTACACTCTATTAGTATAAATAAACGTGCACGCGAATAAATGTGATAGTATACCAAACTATTTTCAACGTATTAATGCGATGATATCATGAGTCAACCTATACGATGTAAAACGTACTTACGGTCACGAAAAGAAGGTAACTGACTTCGTAATATAAAAGAGTGTGAGTGTGCGGCCGGACGATTGACAGTATCAAGGCGCATTAATTTGTTCGGGTAGAACAGGCCGAAGAGTGTCCGGTAGCGGGCTAACTGACTGAACAATGGACGCATTAATTTGTCTGCTGCCTCTACCCTCCTTGATGCCGACTTCGCAAATTGGGGCCAGCCTGAGATAAAAAGAGCATACAGAGATGGGAGAGAGGAAGACTGAGAGAGGATAAGTGAGTGAATGGGGAAAGAGACTGAGAAGTGGCATGAGGAAGGAAGTTCATGAATAAAGAAGCGGTCGCCTCAGAGACGAGCGTCTTTCACGGCCTTATATCCAAAGGGGCATCTTATCTTTGCACTAGACACACACCGGACCTCTTCAACTGTTAGAAAACCAGAAGGAAGAAAGACTTATAACGTTCATCCTCCTGATATACTTGGAGTCCAACCCTTTCGAATGAAAACATTAAACGCAAAAAATAACTGTTTATATAAAAAGCGTTGTACGTCAAATAATTTGTCATGATACACAATACTTTCTAGATCATTTTTAAGTAAAAATATATTTAGGCAACCATTACTCAGAACGTCATACTTCATGCTCAAGATAAGAGAACTGAAAATCTTTTTTGCAATATGACCGGTGATTTAAACTTTTGACAGTACCTTGGCCAATATTGATCCTTTTGAGTCCAATTGGACTGTTATCTTCTGGTCGTTGCGTTTCGAAAATTATGTAAGATAATTTTAAATAGGGATCGACAAAAGCAAATCTAGACCGGTTCGACATCAAATTTCCAAAATAAAATTATAATAATTTATTTTTTTAATATTTTGAAACTTTTTCATCTCAAACAAGACCTTAGATAAACGAAAATTAATTGTAATAATTATTAATAATGTTATATTTCCAATGAGACTCGTAAAAAAAAGTTTAAGTGAGATATTGCATTGAATAAAAAATTAGGAAAAACTAAAAAAATCATTCATTAACTGGCATATTGGAAAGTTGTGATTGTGGAGTTTTTGATAAATTGTGATATTATATACAAAAAAATTATATACAACTGTACCTTCGGCTGCAATATTAAGTTGGAGAAGTTGCACATACCTGTAACAAAACAAATCATGTTTAATTATAATCTAGTGTTAAATCAACAATATGTAATAAAAAATATTTTTTTCAGAAATAAAAAATTAAATTGGGAAGGAAATGAAAAAACAGAACATCAGTAGCCTAGAAAAGAACTAGCCTTAGACTAAAAGATTGTCGAGGAAAACAATTAAACAAAAATGCAATGGGGTGTTAAATATTGAGGTTAATTGATTAAACTAGACTATTTATTGAATTATAACGACTTGGACGTAACAAATATATTGCTTTGTAAAAAAAAAGGTGCAAGGATACAAATAGATACATAGTGACACCTTACTATGCTTGTGCCGTTTGTAATGATTATTTATAAAGTCAACTAACTGTAGAGAAGAAATAAAGGAAATTTATGTAAGTAGTTTCACTTAAAAAAAAAACAACTTTTATATCGCTTGCTTTTTCTATCACTCTCTCTCTCTCTCTCACTCACTCTCTCTCTCTCTCTCTCTCTCTCTCTCTCTCTCTCTCTCTCTCTCTCTCTCTTTCATTTTCCCTCTCTCTTTATTTCACTATATTTTCCTCTCCCTCTTACCCCTCTCTCTCTAGCTATCTAATTATCAACCTGTCTATTCTTCTTTATCTCTTGTACCTTCGGTTCGCGCCCTAAATTTGGGATATATTGTAATTACAATATTCTTTATTTATATATCTTTATATCTTTCTTTATCTCTCTTCTCTCCCTCTTTCTCTCTCACTCTCTCTCTCTCTCTCTCTCTATATATATATATATATATATATATATATATATATAGNTCTCTCTCTCTCTCTCTCTCTCTCTCTCTCTCTCTCTCTCTCTCTCTCTCTCTACATTTCTTTCTCTCTCTTTCATTTTCCCTCTCTCTTTATTTCACTATATTTTCCTCTCCCTCTTACCCCTCTCTCTCTAGCTATCTAATTATCAACCTGTCTATTCTTCTTTATCTCTTGTACCTTCGGTTCGCGCCCTAAATTTGGGATATATTGTAATTACAATATTCTTTATTTATATATCTTTATATCTTTCTTTATCTCTCTTCTCTCCCTCTTTCTCTCTCACTCTCTCTCTCTCTCTCTCTCTATATATATATATATATATATATATATATATATATTGCACACCAAAGACAAAGGCTATGCATTATCATCAACAAGAACAAAACCAGAACTTGATAGATTGCAGTATATGTACATGAGCTACAGAATGTGAGAAACAGTAGGCGACAAAGTTTTTAGAAGATCTTAATAAAATAATCAGAAATAAGAATTTATATTACATGTAAGAAAAAAGTTGACAAAGGGCCTGGAATTAAGCAATCAGCAAAGGGTCACCGGGGGCTTAAGAGAGAGGCCCACAAATCAGTTTATAAATGAGCACTTTTTATTAAAATTTCAATTTAATAATTACAATGTATATCTTATTTTGTATTAAATATTTTTTCAAACAGTAAATGTCTTAAGATTTATTACAATGTACTGTATTTCAAACAGTAAATGTCTTAAGATTTTATTATGTAAAGTAATTGTAGAACATGATGAGAAAAATAAATGTATTTTAAAAAATCAAACACATATCAACTTACTTGCACAGAACACACCAATAAAATTATGACATATAACATTTTGTAAATTACATAACATTCCAACAAATAACATTTTAAGCACGGTATTTTAAGAAAATTGCAATAAAAAATACCTAGTTCGTCAGTAAATGATACATTTACACAGCATACGTGACATGTTGAACTTAACCGTTAAGTTATCAAAATTTATTGCTAATAATAATTATTTTTCTAGCTAAACTACTCTTATAAAAGTTTCGTAAATTTGTAATCAGAGGTATTATTTATATATATTTTTCCTTAATGGGTATTGAATAAGACTAGCATGTGACATTACCTTCAGAAATAACCAGCATAATTTATAACCTCATAATTTAAAAAGGGGTAAAAAAAGGGGGGTACGATAAAGACTGCTAAATCAAATACATCTATAGTACAATATATTCTGCGCAAAAAGCTTGAGGAAAATGTTCTAAATCAAATAGACAGAGAGAGGGAGTGAGAGAGAAAAAAATTGAAAATGAGAATCTTATCAAAGAGTATGTGACCTATAGGGGAAAAGTTAAAGGGTCGCGTTTGGAAATGATTTCCCTCGAAGCAAGATACTCATTACAAAAGGGGAATCGAATCTGGGACCTCGCCCTGTACAGGAATTATAATTTCCGAAATCAGGATGATGTATCGTCTATCTTCAGGTACGTAGCTGCGGGAGCGGGGGACTGGGCATTGTCATATTTTTGCCACCCGCCCCTCCAGGGATTTCCATTTAATACACCCTTGGAGATGGGGTATCTGGACGGAAATGAAAATGACCACGAGGGTTGGATCTTGGAGGCGGTAGAGCGTGAGGCGGCAGCATCCATCACCGCCCCCAAGACACCGGGTTAAACAAAGCCGTATCTCTTCCTTCCACACCGCACCCCAGATAGCCAATGTCCACCCGCTTTATGAATTCAATTATATTTGACCAACACACTTCTATACCCCTTTCAGTTTCCATAATCCCTATCTGAAAAGACGCGTTTTCTACACCTCAATTCAAACCCACCGTCCGAGATACGAAACCCCATCTGGTAGCCACCCCATTCATCCCAAGAAAAATATTCATGATGCCATTAGAAATATCACCAGTTCAGCTTTCGACTGATTTAATAAAAAAACTATTTTTTACAAACTGTTGAAAAATAAACTGTTTTGTATTAATTTCACTTAACCTGATCTTATTATCCTGATTACGCTATGGAGCCGAAGCCGCAAGTGTCAATTCAGATACGACGCTTTATTATTGTAAAAGAAATGTGTTTAAACATTACTAGAAAATTTAAATATGTAAAAAAAATCCCATGCAGTTAAATAATTAATCAGAACATGTGTCAAGTTTGAAATTACTACATCGAACAGCACTATGAAGGAGAAACCAGGAAGTTTGATTTGTGCATATTATGTGCATCTTTGATTAATATATGATCGAGACTAGATGCAACATGCAACATGTAATCTGTGCAAAGTAGGCTCAAATGGAAAAAGAAAGAAAGAGAGAGAGAGAGAGAGAAAGAGAGAGAGAGAGAGAGAGAAAGAGAGAGAGAGAGAGAGAGAGAGAGAGAGAGAGAGAGAGAAGGAAAACGGAGAGAGAAATGAATATTTAGGTAGTTAGATCGATAGATAACAGTAATTTAAACTAAAATCTGAAAACTCATGTAACATGTACATCTGCGAAGTATAATATACAACTGATATCCTTCTTTATATTGAAATGAGATATCCATAAGACAACGACAAAAGAGAGAAAGGAGGAGGTAGAGAGAGAGAGAGAGAGAGAGAGAGAGAGAAAGAGAGGGAGAGAGAGAAAAAAAAAGAGAGAGAAAAGAGAGAAATAGAGAGAGAGAGAGAGAAAGAGAGAGAGACAAAAAAAGCGAAAGGGAGTGTGAGAGAGTGTGAGAGGGAACGTAAGAATGGTGAGAGAAGAAAGAGAGCGCATATTTATACCTGTGTCTAGTAGGGTTTGGTACAGCAGGAATGTCACCAAAAATCGTATTTATCGAAAATAAACCCTCTGTCTTTTTATTTTCTTTTTTAAATATTACTTTCGTTTTATGCATATATACGTACGTACGCACGCACGCACGCACACGCACACACACACACACACACACACACACACACACACACACACAAAACAGCATAGTAATCAGCTTTAGCGTGTATTTTTTTATTTGACTATTATTTGTTCTTCATAATGTCCGCGAAATTGAAAATAAGTCATAATCAAACTGGACCGTAGCTTCGAGGTTAAAGACTGTACAGGAGGCTAAAAGCAATGTATACTCCTTGGGTATTGATGGAAGAGAGGATACGAAATTCTGCTTTACAAAAGCACCTTGTTTTTTGAAATTATCCTTCTCGATAAAGCGAAAACAGCAGAACCACGGGGTGTGTTTTTCCGAATACCTCCGTGATACGATCTCGACATTCTTATCTATAGGACGAAATAAACATAGTGAGAGTACTATAGCGCGATCGTTTTCCTTCCGGCTGCAAACCTCACTTAACGTGGATGACTGTATTTTTTCCGACATGGCTCTGAAAGAGAAAAGATCGCTTTTGTACAAAACAAGCCGTCATCTATTCACCTACGTCTAATTTTACAAAAGAAAATCCTGTTGTTAGTTTTTATTTTTCGAGATTGTTCATCAGATCTTCCCTTTGGAATGTGAGGCAATGAGCACGGTTCAACATCGCAAATAATTTCGTCTTTTGTAAACTGTTTACGTTAAAAATAAGCGTTTTGAATGTTTATAAATATTTCGTCTTACTCTTTGAGTCAGAATAACAAGCATTAAATTTTGGGGTAAAAATAATTAAACGAGATAAAATGGAAAAGAAATTAAGTTCCGAGATATCGATCGGTCACACCCAGGGCATATATATTTTTTTCAACGTGATGAGAAAGCGCCGGAGTCAAGATTCGTAGTTTTTCCACTTATAATAATCCCGACTCCACAACTTTATCGAATGATCTCACCTTTCTCAAAGCGAATTTACCGCCTCAAGGCGGCTCAAAGCCGCATAACCTTTGATCTAAGGATCACGACCTTCCAATAAATGTGAATTACCCTAGGTGTTATGTAGTTGAGAAGTGTAGGTATGTATAAATAAATATGTTTTACTGAGTGCGCGGTGAAAGAGGTGAAAAAAAGGGCAGCGGTTGATATCCAGTTAGTTACAAGCTATCTTTGCACAAAAGTAACACTCAACGAAACTTGCTTTATTTTTTCAATTCACACCCCTTTAGTCAAAAGTACTAAAAATGGGAGGTGTTAAAATTGCAAGCAAATATTTAACAAAAATCAAAATGGAGCTAACCAAGAAAAAACAATTATTGTGAAAAATATATATATTTATTTTTAAATATTATAAAACTATAAAAAAGAATATTATTTTGGGCCACTGAAATATAAAAATTTGGATTACTCATTTCGCTAAGTTTATTTAGTTTAAGTAATTAACTTTTTTCTAAAATGTTAACTGAAGTTTATTCTTACTTTCAATTAATCAATCATTTTATGTAAGGTATTGGTTGAAATGAAAAATTTAGTGTCACGAAGGTCGTGGGTTCGAATCCCGCTCGTCACACTAACTTTTTCATTTCAACCAATACCTTACTAAAAATATTAATTAATTTAAGAGTTATTTAGTCCATCGAACCACGAAATATAATGGATTTATTCTTATTGTTATCAATGGTTATAATGGGCAAGTTACTACAAAAGAAATCCTGGACTTTTGAGAAATATACCCCTTCATCAGTAAGTTAAAGTATTAATAATAATTGACAGTATAGAGAAATATGAACTTCTAATTGCAATATTGAAACTTACGGTTTCGGGTATCATAAAATTATTTATTTAATACATGACGTCAAACATTCGTTCATTGTAAATTTTGAATAAAGCTAGAATATAACCCATTAGAGTTCGTAGTCCGATTGACCAATTAACTTTTTAAATTAATATTAATTAATTGAAAAAAGTTATTTATTAACGTATTGGTTGAGATTGTTGAAAAATGGCAAAAAGCAGGGGGAAAAAGGAAAACTCGAAGGGCGGTGGGAAGTTAGTGTCCGAGTGGATCGAAGTCGCGATAGCTCAACTATTGTAGTAGAGCAGCGGCGTATTTAGCCGAAGGTCGTGGGTTCGAATCCCGCTCGTGACACTGACTTTTTATCTCCACCAATACCTTAATAAATATTAATTGCTAGAATATAACCTGGAAAGCTCGACGAGGGACCGAATATTTCCTTGAAATTTGGTCTTACCCCTAATTTCTAATAATTAATTAAACATTTTTTAGGGATGAAAGAAACCTCGATTACTGCAAATAATCGAGAAAAAATCAAGAAAAACTAAAAAATTACCATTTAAAGGAATAGACGAAATATTCTTTACAGGATATTATGGTGAAAGTTAAATGATCATTTATTGACCTAATGACCTGTAATCAATGTAAAATATATTTCTTGGTTTTAATTCTTGAGAAAAAACGGTCACTATATCTAACTGGACCAATTAATCCAGCTTTCGTGAAAAATCTCCCGTATGTAGTTATCCACAACGGCTTCTCATTTCGTTGGCAACACGAAGTAAATTGTTCTAGATGGGTTTTGATTAAAATTATTTTTGAAAACATCTTTGAGTTGGTGGAAGAAGTAAAAAACGGCATTGCAGGTAATTCGATCAAAACATATAATTTTTATGCATGGGTGGCCTTATAGCATGAATTATGACAGGTTATCAATCCAGCGGACAACATAAACATGGGTTTGTTTGACTATGTCAATTAAAATTGCTAATATCCCGACGTTTGGTGTTTACTAATCTACACTTGCCTTGAAGACATTAGGAATGGGGCTGAAAAAATTGGAATAATGAAGTTATTTTTTTAAACCCACGTTAACTAACAAATAATGAGTTGGCTTGTTCTTAAGCCGGAGCTAAGCTGCTATAGTGTTGTAATTAGTATAGAATTAAGCCTTTATTTATTCTTTTATCTTCCCGTGTAACTCTACACCCCTAGGAGGGCCGTGGCTCCAACAAGGGGACAACATTATCTTAGTCTCCACCTCTTTTTTTTCCATTCTTTATAATTAAATTTACACTTTTATCTGGATTTGGGTTCGCGTGTTTATTATGTGAATATACGGGCGTTACGCAGGTAATCACCCACAGAAAAGGTCGGTTAGGCGGGGAAAGGGGCCCGCTTAACAGAAAATAATAATTAAGAAAAACCAAGGGGGATCAGTTAATTTTTTTCGTTGGTCTAATGGTTTTGGTAATTTTTTTTAAAGAAATTTAGTTTTCTTCTTAACATAACAGTAAACATATATCGTTCGATTTGTCATTCTAAAATCCGACGGATAAATTTTATTGCAATTATAATGAATTGTGAAATTATAACGACTTGACTTACTGTTCAATATATGAAATATTTTTATTTTATATATAACAAATTCTCTTGTGTTAGGGTGGAACGGATTTAAAACTCCATCGACATTAATCTTCTAAAGGAAATGTTGGATTTTACACTGAAATCAATTATCCCACACATCCACACTTCTGAAAATAAAAGAAAATAACAGCTTAACAGATCATAATAATTACGAAAAACCAAGGGAGATCAGTTGATTTTTTTTCGTGGGTCTAATGATTTTGGTAATTTTTTAAAAAACGAAGTTTTCTTCTTAACATAACAATAAACATATATCGTTCGATAATCGCCTAAAGAAAATGCTGGATTTTACACTGAAATCAGTTATCCCACACATCCACACTTCAGGAAATCGTCGGAATCAAAAGCATCCTATCAACTTTCCCGCTTCTTTAATTAATGTTTATTGGCATTCGGCGAGATAAGTTTTTAAACTGATGAAAGGTCCATAAATATCCGACGCGTTCCCATAACTATATTACGTGTGATGGCCCGGCTATCAGATACGTAAACCTTCACGCACGAGCACGCCGGCATATTTCACGAGGCTCCTCATGATGTTTCTATTTTACAAATCATATTCATTAATTCGCATGCACCGATCACTAGATTGTGGAACGGGGTGGGCCAGGCTGGAACTATCTTTTTTTCGCGCTGTGGGAAATGATAGCCTTTCCCTTCTTAACAAGTTTCGGAATAGCTCGAGTTCAACCTTTGAATGCCGCACGTGATCCAGGCCAAATTTTCAACCGTGCTTTGGTTTCTACTTTTGTCTAATATTTATTATTAACTGTCATGCATCAATTTTTATGAACTGTACTTAATTTGCACGAAGACCTCCTACGACCTAGCCAATATAATTTATTATTAATCAACAAAATCCAATTAATTATTTTAATTACATGGCATTATAAAAATCAAATTTAATTCGAATAAACCACCTTGTCCTATCATCGCTTATTATTTATGAACTTATCTTACGACTTGTTTAATGTACCAATCGATAAAATATATTCATTACCTTTAAGAAAACTGAAATACAACATTCATTTCCAATTACAGTATAAATAAATGGAAAAATTATTTTAAAAAGTTAAAAGTTAAACTAAGTTAATCTGAGTTTAAGTTTTAAATTTTGAAGTGAGTCATTCCTTGGCATCCATAAGGAGAGCATATAGCAATTAATGCCACCCGATTTGAAACACGATTTGTTTATTATCCAGTGAGAGTATTTATAAAAGTCTTTATTTTTATGCTGCCTATTTTATTGAAAAACTAAGTACGGTTCCACAGGTAATTTTTTTACGTGAAATCTTTTGGTCTTTTTTTTAACGAGGATTCGCAACAGCAGAGGTTATATCAACCCTCGGGGTGCCGGAGTTTTTGAAAAAAGTAAGTATATCGGTATATATCCCATTTGTAAGTATATCGGGTTAAAATGCAGGGCCGCTGGATTCGAACCCGGGACCTTTTCTTTACAGTGATGAGCGCCGTGTCAACCCCTAAACCGTTGCGGCCACCGACGCCCAATCTTCTGGTCTTATTAAAACTTTAATAAGTTGGCGCGTTAAACCGACCAATTTTTTTCGTTAATATAATACCATATTTTTTTCACTCTTTTGTCCTTTACATTCTAAACAAATGATAATAGAAATTCCAAAATTCCGCTTTTTGTTCTGGAGATATTGATATTTTCCTTCAGAACTCTATAATTTCAATTGGTGGTGTAACTGGTTAAAAAAGAAGAAGTTTGAAAATTTAATTGGATAAAGTATCGAAATAGGGGGGTGTCGGTGGCCGCAACGGTTTAGTCGTTTACACGGCGCTCATCACTGTAAAGTAAAGGTTCCGGGTTCGAATACAGCGGCCCTGCATTCCAATAAAATTCCAACCCGACATACTTACAAATGGGCTTTTTTCAAAAACACCGGCACCCCAAGGGATTATATGCCCTCTGTTGCTCTGCGAACCCTCGTTAAAAAAATCGAAAGTTAATTTTTTTAATTTTTTTTAAACCTGCCATTAAATAGTAACAATCATTTTTACTACAAATTAAAATAATCCAGTTATGAAGGAAAGATTCAATATGTCCAGAAAAAACTCGATGAAATTAGGAGTTTCTGTCATCATTTTGTTAGAATGGAAGGCACAGTCAAAGTGTATATACATAAATATATACAATCAATTAATTATTCGCACTGCCCCAAATTCTACGTTAAACCGTATATTTCACCAAGTCTTCGTACTACATTAATTCCAGGGAGGTATATCAGTTTTTTTCAGCCACTTCATTTTATAATTATATCTAACACTAATCTAACCGAATTTTCAACTTATTTCAACATCTATTATAATAGTTAAAGTAGGGGGCTGAAATGACCTAGATGTCGGAAGCCCCAGCAAAAAAAAAATAGATAAAGTAAGGGAAATTTTTTCCCTTTTTCTATATATTTTAATTGTATTGCCGATTTAAACAATAATATTTGATGACTAGAGATCTACTTCCATTCTTACAAATGATTTACAATCGTTTAATTATAATTCGAACCAGAAAAGAAAGATTTGAAATTATCAACATATTTAATTTTTAAAAAAAGACTATTTCTGTTGGAATGTTTTATTTTAATGTGAGACATAGGAGGGAAGAAATAAGACTTGCCTATACAAAGGATAATTAATTGGTTATTAATGATATAAACAGTTATCATTGTAACAAGTCGTTTCGTTTAATATATCCACCAAAAATTCAACGAATTTTTTTCATAGGACTGCTATGTCAAATAGACAAAAAAAATTGAATTTTATTAATTACAGATTGGGAACATTGTTTTCAAATTAATTCCTTTATCAATATCGTTAGCAATTTTTTGTCATGAGATATATTTTATTCGGCACATTGAGATAATTATGCGTGTCCGAATCGATGAGATTGTTACGGCTAGAAGACTGATATAAATAGTTAGAAAAAATTCACGGATTTACGTATCAGAAGATACGTATTGCAATATAAAAACAAACAAAACAAATGTTATCAAAAATAATGTTTTTAACTGAACAAAAAATCCCTTTTAAAAAATTATTCCAGAGGCGTCAATCTAAGGTAATTTTATTTATTTATTTTTATTTTATTACGTAAGATCTAAGGTAATATTATGGTTTACTAAACTAGAAACTTTCTAGAAATTTTCTTAAACTGTTTTTCTATTACGACCCTTCATATTATTTGTATTTATATAATATATTTGTATTTAGGACAATAATATTATTGTCCTATGTAAAACAATTAAAAAAACATTTAAAAATTATTAAAATTACTTCAAATATTTTTTCACGGCTCGTGGGGCCAATTGGGAAGAAAGCTTGTACACGGGTCGAATACACTATCAACAAAAAAAATTTCGTTGAAATCGTTGTTCCTTCGACCATTTTTAAATAATTCATTTTTATTTCATTTTTAATAAAAGAAGAATCACGACTATTAGCTTATTTTGATATAATTATTGATTTTCATAGCTTTATTTGTATTACGTTATATTTAGGACAAACAATTTTCTAAAATTTAAACAATTGTGCAAAGATATTTTAAAAAATTCTATTCTGATTAAGCGAATACGTATGTTTATATAATAACATGTATAAGATAAAAATTGAGAGTTCACGTTTTACTTTCATATGTTTTGTAATTCTATACTTTCAAATAGCATGAAAATCCGATGGTAATTCAACGTTTCCTTGGATATGTTATTTTTAAATATTTTTTCACCCATTTCAAATAAAATATATGCTCCTTTCGTAATGCTTAGTATTTAAAACATACATGTAAACTAATAACCCTACTGTTTTTATACCTTAGTATTATAAATTTGACACTACTTATATTTTGGGATTCTAAACTTAAAAATGGCTCGGAAACTTTGGAATGTATTCTTAAATGTATTTGAGATTTGAGATGAAAAAATCTACGGTGATCACAATTCAAATCACATATACATATTTTATCGGGTTTGAAAGGAAAAATGAGCCAATAAGGTTTAACTTCCACCACAATTTTCGTTGTTATAATATTATCAATCAATTATGTTTTTCCAAGAGGGAACGACGGATGATTAAACCATTTATTCGATTTTTCCTTACACTGCAAATAGAATCAAATATTTCTTTATTATCTTTTTTTTTCGAAAATACTCTACGTTAAGACATGAAAACCAATGGAGTACGGTAAAACACCGGTTGACCCTTGATTTTTGGGTCAAATCTCGGCTAGAAAAATGTTGCTAAATGCTATGAAAATTGTGTTTAATTACACAGCTTCGAGTCCCATGTTCCAATTTTTGAAGGAAAAAAGTGTGTTTTTGTACATATATAGAGATTTTTAAGTACATGTTATAATTGTTTATGTAAAAGTTTTAATGGTAGATCTAATTTGTGTTAAAATTTTCACAGGAATGTACTTATAAGCGTGAATTTGTCGTACAAGAAGGTCGATGCCTAAATATAAATTACTCCAACAACCATTGGACTAGATATTAAACATATTGTTAGTTGTTAAAAGAGTCATGAAAAAATATTGAGTACTCCATCACACTAATGTAAGTAAGAAAGAGTGCATTTAAGAATGAGTGAGAATGAGTGTGAGCGTTGGGGATTGAAAAACCTTGTCGTCGATAGCCCCTGTTATAAAAAATAATAATAATGAATTTTACTTCCAAATGGTGATGTAGTTACCATATATGCGTATTTTATACTAATTTTATTACGTAATATTAGAAGAAAGTAAAGTTTTGCATTCCATGCGATTGTTTTAATTGAAATAAGTGAAAGGCGTAAAACATGTTAATGCTAGGTCTTTTGGTAGAAAAATGTAATTATTAAATGATAACTATCTCGCCGGCAAAACAGGAAATGACAACAGTTTTCGATTATTAAATTTTCCTTTGTGTGCTACCAATTAAGCGAATAGCGAGGGGCCGCGGGTGTTGGCACGGTCACTTCCCACCATCTTCCGGAGGTCGACTTCCGATCCGTCCGAATGTGCGCCAGCCCAGCAAACGTGAAAAGTCAGACAAAGGGATTGCAGTGACTTAGCATGACAATGTTGTTGCGCGATGGCAATTAGAGCCAACAATGCTCCGCACTATCGCTCATCGGCCTTCGCACATCCGACATTTATTTATTTGGGCCAACTAAAGAGATGAGAGCCGGCCGATAACGGATCTCGGACAAATGGGGAACATGGCACCTGTTCCACGACAAACAACAATACTCGGGACGAAGTTAGTTGTGATAATAATCGTGGGATGCAGGCCTTCCTTTCCTAGTAACACCTTGTCAAAACCGAGGAAACGGAAATTAGATACATTAGCATCCAAATCTGTATTTTTCATCTGCTCCAATTAAGCCAAATAGTTTTTTTTTTTTTTTAATAGCGAATATCGGTGATAATTTCGTTCATTAAAAGTTATTCGACTGACCCATTGCAAAAACAAGACAATTATGTCTCACATAAATTCAAATACGAACCAAAACCCAAACGATACTCAAAATCGAAAGTTAGAATAATTAATTAACTACATGCAAGCTACTGAAGTACAAAAAAAGTAGAAACACAAAAACAAACGACGCGGCTTTATACCATATACAGGGTCACCAAGCTAATGCGCCCACCCCATTTTTTCTTTGCGGATCTAGATAAGAAAAAAGTATGAATTGAGACTCACCTTCATTTTTCACGTAATTTGTTCATGTAAGATCGATTTATTTTTTCGACCTCGATTCGACATAAGTCGAATTCAAATTCTTAATTTTCCCCTTAATATGGGCACTCTCAACACGACACACAAGAATGACACATCTACACGGAAAACAAACACTTTGAGCCCTGAAGATGATCTCAATGAACACCGAAACGTTGGCACGATAAAGAAAATGTTTTTCTAAACCTACGTCACACCAGACCGCACCTCACGATCTCCAAATAATTTTGAAGAAGAGTGGAAAATCAGCCAAAGTAGAGAGAAAAGTCTGAGAGCTTACTAAATTGCCTGCCAAATATTTCGTATTTTGTATCGGTTTTTTCTTCTCGAACAATACTTGATCTTACCCAAGACTCATTCACCAAAATACGAAGTTTAAATTACTCCTCCTTCCTCAATCATGGTTGGGACCAGCCACAGCGGAATTAACAATTAATCATAACTATTGCTATCTGGGAATAAAAAGGTTAAATAGCCGATCAAAGGAATGTATGAACTAACTCTGTTTATTTTTCGTTTCCGGACTCATGTTGGGACAAGTCCTTTCTTATCTATGTGATGCTCAGCGACGAAAATGTTTTGAATGCATAATTGTGTGGAATTAGTTTGGTTGTTTGCTCTCGTTTGTTCACCATGCCACGACAGGTGTTCTGACATCAGCAGAAAATTCATATGGTTGAAATTTTCATTGAGGGCGGTCGTAGTTGATTAAATAATTGTAGTAATGATTCATTCTTATGAAAAACATGAAAAATGAAAGGGAGTTTCAATTCATACTTTTCCTAGCTAGAACCGCAAAGAAAAAAATGGGGTGGGCGTATTAGCTTGGACACCCTGTATACTGGTTCTTTGCCTTTTTATTTATTCATTTATTTTATTTTTTAGGCCTTTTTTAGACGTTGACACGGCGCTCATCACTGTAAGGTCCCGGGTTCGAATCCAGCGGCCCTGCATTCGAACACGACATACTTACAAATGTGTTTTTTTTTTCAAAAACACCGGCACCCCAAGCCCTCCGTTGTTGTGAACCCTCGTTAGAAAAAGAAAAAACTGCACATTTTACGGCATATTTTGGCAATTTTTACTGCATAAAACTCCGGTCTCTGATTATTATTTATTCCATATCACATATTTTTGATATCGGTAACTAGATTATATTGATGATCTTTCATCCTCATTTTGTCTTTTTTTATTGTGAATAATAAAACAATTCGTCAGTGGTCGATCAGTATTAACAACCAAATACTAAAAGAAAAAGCCATGGGAACATCATTTGTTGCATTGGAAGGGATGTTTCTGAGGCTCGGTTATAAGAAACGTGAGAATAGTCCGAGTTTGTGTTGGAAAAAATTTGATATTCTACATTGCACTGTTTGGTAGCCGATGGTTTCTCCGTCAGAAGTATTGTCTCACGAGAACGATTCTATTAGACCGTGCTCGACCGGACTCGGATCGTGGCCTAATAAATAAACCTGAAAACAAACAGGGTTCGGGCATAAATCTCTGCGAATGGGAGTGGTCGAATGACACCATCTCATCGTGGCCGGACACACCTACCCCTATCTGTTTGTTTTCTTGACTGCACCGTACGCACGTTTCTCCAGGTTTACTGGTACAAACGGGCGGGTGTTAATTGGAATCGTAACGTGAACAATATCCGAGATTTTGTGATAACAGTTGAGATAAATCACAAACGTTCATAAGTCTCGAATAACCATTGCGAGATAAAAGTTTAAAATCTTGCAAGAAGATTAACCTAACGAGTTTTTATACTCGAACAACCAATCGCGCTTTTTAAAAGCAAGGTTTCTTCATTCCTTACGTTATAGAGGTATGCGCTATATAAACATAATATATTTAAAAATAAATAAAAATTTAAAACAACCTTTCACCCCTTCTTTATATTAAGGCCTTAGATATACATATCATTCTCGGACATATTTGAATTAATCTGGAAAAAATTATTAATACGAAAATCCTGCTTAGTAACAAACCTTTGATCTTAATATCTAATCTGCTTTAGTAATCTTGGATTTTTTCTATATCTTATCATACATTTATCTCTGTTGTCAGTGCAATTAATATATATGTAATCAGCTATGGCAATTTTTTTTATTTGCAACTACAATATTTAAATTGCTCCACACTTGATATTTTAAACCAAACAATTGTGACGTACTTTATCTAGATAGATTTAAAAATTTTATCATTTTTATTTAATTTGGCAAAGTTCCTTTCGTATTATCAAATTTCAGCAATTTACATAAATTTTTGTAACGGTAAAGTTTTTTGCTATAATTTAAAAAATTTCGTTATTTCTCAGTTGATAAAATTTAATCTGCTCAAATAAAAATTTTCATTGGATAAACACTGCTTTGGATGACATCCTCTGACTTATAACTTACGTTAAAACGTCATGAAACCCCTACGAAGAAATGCCGGCGGATGTTTAATTGAATCCCATTGTAAATTACAAAAATAATTATACCAAAATACATATTATGCTATATAAATTAATTAATTTTCCGGTGTTACTAATTATTTTAATTATATTAAAAGCGCTCTGAAGAGTATCCTGATGAAAGACCTAATAGAAATATGTTTAATTAATCACGTGTTTTCTAACATTTTTTCGAGTTTTAAACCTAAAATCTTTGCTCAATAAATTACAAAATGTGGGCATAGAATTAAATTAGCATGGAAATAACGTCGGAGTTTTCCTAACGAATCATTAAACCCCGAGCCTATACTTCTTTCCGTGCAACTAACCATATTCTCATTGTTTATTTCCTGTTAGTAATAATTTCATCAGAGCTTCCATGCTTCGAAAACTTCATAATATGAAGAGTAGATGCTCATGATTTCTGAGAGGTAGTAATAGACACAGGTAAACTAATAATAATAATATTATATTAATTTAAAGCTTCTGCCACGTCCTGATTTTTCATAATATTATAGAAACACCCGATTTTCCATAACCATATTTAATTATTAATTTGTTTTCTACTATTATATTTTTCATATGATTTTACATTTAACGAATTGTAATTGATGGTGGGAGTTGGTATGAGATAACGCATGTTGAACCAGCATTGGGTCAATTACGGGATCCGTCTCCTCACTGAAGGTGGCGCAAAGCCGAAACGCGATTGACTAACATCAAAAACCCGCGATTATAGGCAGACCTAGTAAGTGACCCAGTGCCTGTTTAACATGTAAGAAATTATTTATAGCGAATCGACTGTATGAAAATTCCATCGGATTTCACCATACTGGACGTTTGATTACGTAAAAAACCACCCTACATTTATTAATACTTAAACTTTGCGCAATTGTAAATTGTGTTGTCATTATTTAGTATTTATAATTATTTATTAAACAACCTTGGTGCAGTAAAATTATATTTTTGCCGCTTAAAATTTTCTGTGACCTTATCACCACAAGCATCCTCAGAAATCTTTCTGAAAAGCGCTATTTTTCTAACCACCATTTACAGTTTATAGACCTACTTATTTCCCAATTCAATGTGAATTATTAATCATAAAACTCATTCCCAAACGCCAAAAACGTTAGCATCACCGTACATTTTGACGCTTTATCTTGTATCTAGTTGTTTGTCATTACTTGGTTTCCTTCAAAAACTTTTCTCACGTTCTAAAATACCTAAATCGCATTCGTATAAGATCCATCCAATCAAACAGTGTTCTCACTCTATCTTTAAAACATGCCACAGGGTGCTACTCAGTCACTCGACAAGACTTCGATCGAGTATGGCAACTGGAAACTCAAGAGCATCGTTCTATTCACTTATTACCACAACTTAAATCCGATCTGACCGATAGGTCTTTTAAATACGATTCGGAACATCTTTCTCCACTTCCAATATGCAGAAGTGGGTGTTCCGCAAGGCAGTATCCTTGGCCCATATTGTATCCAGTATTCTACTGCAGACATTGCCACCTACAGTCTGCAGAAGATACCACAATCCATAACTAACAACCGACGCAGTTCTTCAAACTCCATTTGTTCTCGAAACTGCAAGAAGCCGGTATAGAAGTATATTTCACCGAAAAACCTTCCTTAGACTTCTAAGACGCTTAAAGCCACTTCGTGTTATGTAATTAAATAACTCTCCACTCAAAAAATATAAAATGTATAAAGACAACAAAGCTGTTTGTAAATACTACATATACATGCTAGTGCATACTATTTAAACGACCTGGTAACCACAGTTCACAGCCATCTTGGATTTGAACCTCATTCATAAATGAACCAGTGTAGAAACCACAAATCCATAAAAATAAACAAAGACGACCATATTTTGATGAGTTAAAGAAATAAAAACTATTCAGAAATCGTGAGATGCGGTCTGGTCTCTCACGATTTCTGAATAATTATCGACTAACGCTCACTAATCACCCCACAGAAATAAAAACTTTGAGTTTTCCATCATTACCCGCAAGGATTTCCATCAGAAAAGCAACAAAAAAGATATGTATTTTTCTTTTTCTTAAAATCCACGGTTCGTAGGAATTATTATCCAAATTATTGTCTATTAGATGGCGTTACGGGCTGACGGCCCATCATCAGATCCTAAACATGGAAAACCTCATGGTTTAATTGTCATCCGAAGGTACACACATAAGTAATTTACAATTTTTTTATAAAAATAAATATACCGGAACTATGCCATAGATACATATATATTTTCATCCCATCCTGTTTTATAACCGTTTTGACGACATCTCCCCCAAAATGGGATGTATCTACGGCATAGTCCGGGTATATTTATTTTTATTAAAAAAATTGTAAATGTGTGTATCTTCGGATGGCAATTGTACCATGAGGTATTCCATGTTTAGGTTCTGATGATGGGTCATAAGCCCGAAACATCCATGTAATAGATAAAATTAAATAAAATATTTCAACCACGGAGAACTTGGGATTTTTCATCCTTTGGATAATATGTATGTATTAATCATTAATTAGCTCTAATTAAAACTATTATTTTAACAAAATAAAATTAATATTAACTGATTAGCCTAAAAGCAGTTTTTTTAAGGCTGGCAGGAATTAATAAAAACGAGGGAAACATTGATACATATTAAAAATTCACTGGATATTTGTGTTTTGTCTCCAGATAATTTCATTGTCTTTTCGACTCAAAGTTTCACGCCGCTACTTATTTCGACCCAGATGGTCAGATCCAGTCGTTGCGATATATTTTGGGATGTCTGGAAAGATAGATCCCATCTTGGTTCACGAGGTGTTGAATCGTGCACGGCGCTATCTCGGCAACCCCGGGCTTTGCATTTATACCTTCACCTCCTCAAAGGAATTTATTGTGTTCCGACCGTGAGGAGCGTTTTCTGAAGTAAACCGTTAAATTTCGAGCAGTAGCACACTTTTAACTTTATTCTGTTTTATAGTGTGGGAAAAATCTAAAATTTATAGTTTTCAGTTTGAAATGGCCATTGACTGTGAAAGAAGAATATCAGAAACAGTCTAAAAACAAAATATAAAAGAGCACAACGCTCTCATCTGCACAAAATAGTAATCTTTTTTTTCATCTTTAATTAGTTTAAACTTGTTTTCTTTTTTAATTAACGGTTTGAAACGCGTTATTAACGCGCATTAGGGATTGTTTATATTCTAGTAGGCGAATGCAGAGTTTGCTAATTCGTTCTTTTAATAAATGTTTCGTACAATTTTTTTCTATTCCTGATTATTGTGCTTGTTAGCTGATTTATAAACGGTTTGAGCGTAGAATCTGATAACGGCCCAGGCTGCAATAAATTACTTAGAACATTTCCGATTTTAGTTTCATTTTCCCTTTATGTTTTGCAGCAAGCAGTCTGTCATTGATATGTGGAAATCGGCCGAGATAACGCATTTGTTAGCTGGTTGTGTAAATTCTTTCCGCTTTAAAATGGTAAGCATTGCGTACAACTCCGAAATTGTACAACGCCAACACAAAAACAAAAACACGAAATCTTTATATTGTGAAAAAGTGTGTGGTGTTTAGTGACAGTTAATTAATGATTATTTGGAAATCGTGAGATCGGTCTGGTGTGACGTAGGTTTAGAAAAATATTCTTTATCGTGCCAACGTTTCGATCTTTATTGAGATCATCTTCAGGGCCTTGGATTTATAAACATTGTTTAAATTATACAAATACATGCAGGATGTGAAAAAAATGAATTTATACAATGCTAGAAATTTTAGACACAATCGAAGTATTTGTACTCACTCAAAGTATTTGTTTTTGTGTGTAGATGTGTCATTACTGTGTGTCGTGTTGAGAGCGCTAGTGAGATATTATAATGACACATCTACACAGAAAAAAACAAACAATTTGAGTGAGTACAAATACTTTGATTGAGTCTAAAATTTCTATCATTGTATAAATTCATTTTTTTACATCTTACATGTATTTGTATAATTTAAACAATGTTTATAAATGTTTTTATTAGAAAGTAGGTTTTATCATTTCTTGTTTCTTCATGATGTCCTTTGCTTTTTTAGAAAGAAGTAACTTCATGGAGCAAAAAATAATTAAAATGGTATAAGATTTGAAAAATATGACCGATCATGGAATTCGTGCTAAGTTAGAATCTGACAATGATTTTGAACCCGTTAGTGAGTTACACGAAAATGACCATGAAGAGAAAAATGATGCTCATACAACTAAAACTATTTCAACAATTAGTAACTACAAAAATTTATAATTTTCTTTTTCTTCAGTTAATAAGTTTTATACGCTGAAAAATATACAATATTTTTTGACGTAACTAATGTTGACATTTTTGTTAAATCATATATAGCTAATGCTGTATGTGGACATAACATATTTATTACATTAATTTTATACTTTTATTTTATTATTTTATATTATATAAATTTGCATAATGTAAATATTTTAAATTTTTTTAATATAAAACTTTCTAGCATTGTATAAATTCATTTTTTTCACATCCTACATGTATTTGTACAATTTAAACAATGTTCATAAATTCTAGGCCCTGAAGATGATCTCAATAAAGATCGAAACGTTGGCACGATAAAGAAATTTTTTTTTCCTAAAACTTACGTCACATCAGATTGCATCTCTCGACCTACAAATAATCAATAAGTAAATATTTTTATTAATTTTAATCTAGTTTTATTAAATTGTTTGTGTTATAACATATATTTTAATATGTTATTTGTTTTAATATGTTATATTTTTGTTAAACGCTATATTTTTTACACTATTTTGTTATTTTTTATTAGTTGTTTTGTAATATAAGTTTTAGAATGGTCCTATGCATAATCATTAATGTAATCTGTTAAGTTGTTTATATTATTTTGAATTTTACTCGTATTTTTTTAAGTATAAATATAAGAAAATTATATTAATTAAGCGCTAAATAAAAAAATATCACACTGTTGAATTTTAATTTAAGCACTTACATTTACCTTTTACCTTATTTTATTAATTTGGAAAATAGGGTATTATTTTTCCTCACAGAAAGCAAACATTTGCCGATTTACAAAAATGTATTTAACGTTATTGAAGCAAGCCAGCTGTACCGACGGACGCCACATGGAGCCAGGTCGAGACAAGTCAAAATGGGTCGGAACGCAGCTAGTCTACGGCCGATTGGCCTCCGGGTTGAAAGTGTTAACAGGGTTAACACAAAGATCGTGAGTACCCCTACTAAAAACTCTTCTCGCAGGTCACCAGTTTTAGCTTTTGTAATTTACAAATTACCGGCAGGCCTCACCAGGCATCACCCCCCTCGAGTGTTGGCACTCCGGTGTCGGACCTTGGTCATCCGTCCAGCCACCGAGGTTGGGCTCCGGATGTTCTCCACATCTAGGTACCTTTCAGCACATAACGTATGCAGTGCCAAACCCATTCACACTCTTACTCATTCTTAAATATTTTTTTATATTTACATCCTCCATCACCCTTTACACCTATTATATAACTAACCTGAATGAGGTTCGACGGGGCAGTTAATATTATCATTCCTCTTACACTAAACATTCACGACAATAAATACATTTACTCTCTTCATACGCTAGGTTCAAAAAAATAACAAAACTATCAGTACTCTATACAATAAAACAACTCTCCTCGAAAATTCGGAACAGAAGGCCCAGATATTCTCGGGTTCAGGCCCTCCGAGGATCACATATCGACCGAGCTTTTGATTCGTGAGAGCTTTTCCCACGATCAAGCCCTCCGATGTTTCAATTTCTTTTTAATCGTATTTCCAATCGCATTTTTACCGAGTTTCCGATGGTGGTGGTCAGGTCTGGACATTGGGACATTTCGATCAACTTTCAGTTACTTCTCCAGATTTTTACGTCGGTGGAATGAGACAACACCACCCCCTTTTTCCCGAGACACTCCAGTGCCGAGTATCTTTCCAACAAGAACATGACAAGAAGGTCCATAGTTGATGTGTTACGGACAAAAAGTAAGTGCACTTTAGGGTATAAATAGGAGAGACCCAATCATCTCGAGACGCGCCTCAAAGAGTACCAAATCGCACCCAATTCCGCGTTGCAAACCCTAAGTGGTACGCTCGTTATACACGGCGCAAGCGTTAGACCTATCCGTGAAGACGAATTGAAAGGAAAAACCGACGTACCAACAACTCAGTAAAGGTATTCTAAAGTCCAATATATTACTGGTAATTATTTTGCTTTGTGCCTTGTACATTTTGGCTAATAAACAATTACTATAATTGAGGCAAAAAGAAGGGTAATAAAAAAATCACTACAATATATAACACGTTTCGGGTTATATATCAATTAAACGAATTTAGTATCAATTCATAACCGTTTAAAAAAATTAAATAAAGCATTTTCGCGAATTTATTATCTGCTATATTTTTGATGTCGCTTAAATGCGTCGTAATTAACATTGTTATTGTGTTGCAAATCATTTATCACATATATTATACATAGTATGCTTTCTTTAAACAATATTATGTTTCTTTTATCCTCATATTTTTTTAGTATGAACGTGCGTGGAATATAAATGCTTCGATAAACTTCGAATAGTATGATAAATAACTATACAATCGCAAAACAAAGGAAAAAATTAAAATTGAATCGCATGAGAGGTATAATCGATAAAAATTATCCATATCGTTATCAACGTCAGTAGGCCATTACATTAATTATTCATGTGTAATAATTAGCGCTATCTGATGTGGGTGTTATCAGCGTATGTGTGGAGGCTTCTTCCGATAAGGGAACTTTTATCTTGGAAAATTTACATTTACAAAAGGCTTGAGGGCCGAGGAGAGTGAAACAAATGTAGGGAAGAGCAATATTGAATTTTTTTTCGACTCCGAATAGTGGCGAAACACCCGCCTATCCCTAATTTGTTTTCTCAGTAGTTGTAACTAATGGGACAATTCTCGCCCGCGTCGTGCCAGTACTAATTGGCAACTCTCCTGACTCCCATTGTCTTGTGTAAGCCACACACGGAGCTTCCACCAACAACGCGATCCCTATCTTACTCGACCCACTAAATGTCCTCCCTTCTTCACCATCAGAATGATGAATTATACCTTAAAAACACCGACTCTAGGGTAATTAATCTTAGCCGAAATTTTGACTCTGTTAAAACGTCTAAAATTGAATTTCTAAAAAGAGAAAAAACCACTCATTCTAGTTAAATCTTAAAATATATTTTCGATTTTAATATCAACGGTTTTGTGTTCAACCTAAAGATTTGAGAAATAATATTTGTTGATAGAGAAGAGTTTTTAAATAATATATTTATATTAAATATAAATAAAAGTCGGTCGAAGTCACGATAGCTCGAGTGGTAGAGCAGCGGCGTATCTAGCCGAAGGTCGTGGGTTCGAATCCCGCTCGTGACACTAGCTTTTTTATTTCAACCAATATTTTACATAAAGATTAATTAACTGAAAGAAGTTATTTGGTCAACCGGACCACGAAATATATTTAATAAATAAAACGAAGTATATCTTCACTAAAGCTCTCCGTGGCCATTTCATTCGACGCCGAGAATCGAATCCTGATTACACGACATTTGAAAAATGGCAAAAAGGAGGGAAAATTCGAAAGGTAAGTTGAAATGGGAAGTGGTGTCCGAGTGGATCAAGTCAAGATTGCTCAAGTGGTAGAGCAGCGGCGTATTTAGCCGAAGGTCGTGAGTTCGAATCCCGCTCGTGACACTATCTTTTTTTATTTCAGCAAATACCTTACATACAGATTAATTAATTAAAAGAAGTTATTTGGTCAATCGGACCACGAAATATAAGGGATTAAATATAAACGTACTAAAGAAATCATTATCGTACATTTGTAAGATTTGGGAAACAAAAATATTACAAAATTCTAAAAAATAATGGTTTAAAGCTTATTTTATATTCAATGCTAACGACCAAAACGCTTGACTTTAACACAATAAAATTCTTATTCAACAAATACCATGGTAAATTATGCAGTCGCGTTTAAAAATTGAAAAGAAAACTATCTTGTAAATTCAGCCCACATACTTCAAGAATCAAAAATGTTTAAGAAGGTCGTTGGATAAAATTTACCCCTCTGATAACTAAAAATTAAGTGCTAAATCTACCAGATGATGGCACATTCAAAGGATCGCATGTGTACTCGTGTGTATGTAAAATTAACGTTAAAAACAAGATCTTTTTTTTCTCAAAAGTTTTTTTGTCTCAAAAGGATGCAGGTTTCATTTGGCTCATAGATGGTATGTTAAAACTTCCATTAACTCCTCCTAACTATAAAAAAGAATTAGATACTATTAAAACCATAGCAAAATACAACGGGTATCTAGAAATATTTATTGATAGGTTACTAGTTAAAAGAATAAAAAATTAATTAATTATTAATTAAAAGAATCAACAATAGGACTCAGCCACCCCACCATAAATGAATCATTAGGTTTCCGTTGTTTGCCATACATTGGTGAATTATCGGAAAATGTTACTTAATGTGTGTAGGAACCATCTTTTTTAAAAAGGATTGAACTGTACACTCACCCGATCATTTATAATTTCTATTAAAAAAAAGATTCTGGACATTAATTGTGTTTGACAGTTGTGCCTCAGGGTGTTGCCTCACCCTGGTGCTAACCCAGGCATCACGTCTTTCGTATTGATCTCTGCTAACAACACAAGTTAAGTGGTTCAAATAGAAGTTAAAGGTGTCTGTATAATGTAAAATTTCTAGGTAGTGCACTTTGAAAAGGGCTCAGACGACAGTGGTAGCGCCTTAGAGCTCGTGTAAATAGAAAAGTTTTTCTTATATGAGGGTTTAACTTCAGACCGTGGGCGAGTTGTCAACCCACTTTACAATATTTTTGCACATTATTGTCCGTTTAAAAGCCATGGGCTATGCCAGGATTCGAACATAGAACCGCTAGCATAGGGAAATACGAGTCGTATGCCCCAAACACAAGTCTAACATTAACAAACATAAAGTACGTATCCATGCTTATTACCATGACACCCCGCTATAGATATCTTAGTCAAGAGCAAAAGCCAGAGAAAAGCACAGTCAGTTAGTCAGTCAATCTCTCTCTCTCTCTTTCTCTCTCTCTCTCTCTCTCTATCTATCTCTCTCTCACTTTTTCTCTCACTCTCACACTCACTCTCACTCTCTCTCACTCGCACTCTCTCTCTCTTTCTCTCACTCTCTCTCTCACTCTCACTCTCTCACTCTCTCTCTCTCTTTCTCTCACTCTCACACTCACACTCTCTCTTTCTCCCACTCTCTCTTTCTCTCACTCTCACTATCTCTCTCTCTCCCTCTCTCTCTCTTTCTCTCACTCTCTCTCTCTCTCTTCCTCCTCTCTCCTGTCTCATTGCGGTATAAAGAAGGATATCAGTTGTACATTATACATGCATATGTGCACATTGCATAATATGAACGATATAAAAAATTTGTTAGCACCTCGTGAAAGTTAGCAGTTAATAACATATTTACAATAAAATCCACAGCAAGAAGTTAAATATAATAAATTACACAGTCGACACGCCTTGCCTTTTCCCAGTTTATCAATCGTGATACGAAATTATCAGAATTACCAAAAGGCCCAGACAGATTCTATTTTTTGAAATGTCTCACACCAAGACCGAGATAAGTTATGACTTATATTGTAAGATGATACAGACGGGGAAGATTCCGTAAGATAAGAGATCCAAGGACATTTGACTAGGGAATCGCATTTATCAGAGTCTACAACGAGGGGATACGTTAACATCCTTATATGTCTAGAGGAGGAATTTTCTTATTTTCTAAACGCCAATCACTGACCGCAGCATTTAACAGAATAATTTAAATTATCTGTACAATGACATTTTTAAATTCTGGTTCAAAAATAACATTTAGCCAATGTTAGAAGGAAGTAATCCAAACCCACGGATGGGTTAAAAAATTTATTACCGTGTTGTAAGTAGTCCATGTGTAATATTTGAAATAATATAAAAATATATTGAACTTTTTTTCCTTTTCTTTATTTTAACAAAAATTTACATATTAATAACACACCGTTATAATAAACCTGATTATTCGACCTACAATGAGTACGTACTTAAAGAATACTTTTCACATTTTTAGAAGTGAGTCAGATCAAATTAAGCCAGTCGATACACAATAATTTCAATACATTAGCATAATATTTTATTTGTGCGAAATTTGTATCTAGAGATGCAACAAACAAATTGTAAATATTATTTTGATAAAAACAATTAATATTGAAAAAATGCATACACATACATAATATCAAAAATTCAAATAGCGTGAAGGCTGGAGAAAAAAATCACCCAGTCACGACCTACCCTAGTTGTTGTTAAGTAGGATCCTTGGCCAAGATAATTTTAGACGGCGAATTCGGTTTGGGTGTATTCTTATGGACTTTTGTGTAACGGGAAAGGACATAAGGTTTTGACGCGGAAAAAGGATAAGTCGTCATCTGCGTATGTAGCGAGAAATGTGTTAGGATTTAGAATCAGCAGTGTATACTGTATACAGGTGAGGACTTAGGACGCGTCCTTGCTGTACTTCCCGACAAGGAAGAAATAGGAAAGAGCTGCACGTTGTCTGACTTTTTAATACCTATCGGACTTGTGGGAGAATAAGAATAGGTAAGGGAGAAGAGCCTTTAACCTGGAGAGAAGCTCTGGGTGCGAGATCCGATTGAAGGCTTACGCCACGTCAAGAATTACGCTAGAGCAATGCTCCCTTTGCCAAGGGCTGGAAGAAATGACGTCTACCACTCGAAGACTCTTGCAACCACCATTCTCGCTAATAACTTACTTATACCCTGCAGACGTCACGTAATTCCCAGATTAGTCGATATTCTTCTAGATGGGGTTAACCAACCCACTTTTTATAATAGTTATTTGGAGATCGTCTGGTGTGACGTAGGTTTCAGAAAACATTTTCTTTATCATGCCAACGTTTCGATCTTTATTGAGATCATCTTCAGGGCACAAAGTGTTCGTTTTCCTACAGATGTGCCATTCTTGTATATCGTGTTGAGAGTGCCACACGTTTCTAAAACCTACGTCACACCAGACCACACCTCACGATCACCAATATTCATTGGCTAATCGTCACTAAACACTACACACTTTAATAATAATCCTCAATAATGGTGTTTTTTTAAGTTATTATATAGCGAATGTACGTAATTATAAGCATTTTCCCATGAAGCCATACGTAAGTTGGTTTTGAATTAATACAAAATTTATAAGTTTTAGCTTCTTTATACGGAGAAAGTTTTCAAGTCCAATAAAAATATAGAATAATTTTCTAAGTGCGATATGTGTTTTGTCCATCTTAAGTTTCTATCCACTATTACACCTAGATATTTTATGAAATCTATCTCATCTATCTTTAGGCAATTATCATATTAGTAAAATCCAGCAATTTATTAAGCAATTTTGATATTATTTTCGTTTTTTGTGTTTTGGAAAAAAGTCTATAATGTTTGTCTGTCTGAGATAAATGGTAAATAATTCAATATCAAACAGTGCGTTCATTTTTATTTCTTATTCTATTTTTTCCCTTAAACTTCCACGACTATTATTGAAGAAGAGAAAAACTGTGTAGTCGGAAAATGATAGTTTTCCACTTTCCGTTCAATGGTCCATTGATATATTGTCTATTTTTACTATTTGACCACGTGATATAATTTGTACCACTTAATTTCATTTCTAAAAAGCCCAACATTCTCTAATAGTTCTATTTAAAATGAATGTCCAGCAATAGCAAAAGTTTTTGCTAGATCTAAAATATATGCAGGGGCCCCTTGACGACAATACTTATGGATTTCAAATCGGATTAAAATGTCTCTATTGTCCAAAATCTGATTATCCATTGTATCAGAGATATTTCACTTTTCAGTTTACTTTAACTTTATTCCATAAAGTCCCCGTGTTTCATCCAATTCCAAAAGTAAGATAACTTCCTGAAGTATTGACCTCTTTTTACGAGACACTGCTAAAAATTTTTTGTTTGAATTAGGCCAAAAATTGACTTTGAGCTTGAATTATATCATTCTGTTGTATATGGAGCAAGAACCACCAAAGATCACGACGTTCCGCAACTGCTGATCGATTTCTTGATCATGATTCATGTATTGAACCTTTTGGTTTCTTATGCTTGTCTGTACAGTATTAAATAACTATATTCCTTGTACATTTTAACACGTTATCAATAACAATTAATTAAGGTTTTTAGTTGAGATAAAAAGTTTTTTAGTTATCAATAACTGTTTACAATTACACACGTTGCACATGGGAGGAGTTGACGTGTCAGTAGATGACCCTTGGACCCTTTACAATACTAAAACACTAGTACTACTTTATAAAAGTTATTTTGTAAACAAACACAAATTACCTTCCAAATAATCGTGGTGTTGGTAAAAACAAACCTCTTCTGATGATTGTCGTATAACTGAATAAGATTCAAAATGAAAAATGAATAATTTAAAGCTTTCTATTATAAATTAACAACGGTGAGAGAAGGATATAATTCATGGAGGTTCTCCCTTGTGAACAGAATAGGTGTGGAACTTAAGCGAGTTAAATTAAAGTGCGCTTAAATATTTACTCAGACAAGATATTATCTGAAAGGCTTTCGAGACCAGGTCATTGTCAAGTTGACATATTTTATCGCCTCTGAGTCATTGATACAGTCATATACATCTACAGCTGTCTTTCCTTTGTTCAGCTTTAAAAAATACGGAAAAAATTAAAAATGTGCAATCTCGTATCTGAAGGACGGCAGAGAGATTTACCACGATCCTCAATCGTATTAATTATAGGCAGATGATTTATGCGAGATTCTACACTATTGATAAAGCCCCATTGCTAAGTTGTACTTAAAAAATGACGCAACTTATTTAGAAAAATAGGGCTTATTTCAATGCCGACCGACTCGCTACTAAGCCTAGAAAGTCCCTCGAGAGTTGTTTGCCTCTACATGAAAAATAGTTTCGTTCCGTTGTCTAAGTTAAGATACCGAAGCTCTTAACTCCTTAACAGCGAATGGCAGAGATGCATTTGGTCTCCGGCTATCTCTCAGTTTGAATTTTAATGTCTCAGAAACTAGATAGGGAAGCTTCGAGTAATGGGGGCATTACTGATTGTCATCTGTGTGTGTTCGAACGTTGACAACGACCACACTGCCTGGAGAAATCAAATAGGGAACGACGATTTATCCACAACTTTATTCCCATTTAGCCTTCGTAATGACCCATCCTGTCCAGCCCTAAAGGTGATTCAATGTCATTAAAAGGGAGATAAACCTTAACGACACAACTTATGACGATTTCATCTTAATCTTATTAACATTTATCTAATATATTTATATGAATTAACTCTGAAGAAAATACTTAAAAATTGTTTAAAACTAAAATTATATGAATATATAAAACATACAGAACAAAAAAAAATTTCGATAAGATATAATCCCATATATAGTTAGTTATCACTGTTATCAGTCTTCAATATTCCATACTAAAATAATACAATCTCGACTTATGTAGGACTTTGCAACTATAAGGAAGTAAATATAATTTGCAATTATTTGTTAAAATTTAAACCGAACCCTTTTCGCACATAATTAACACGATTCCGCGAGATTCTGAGCTTAGAAGTGCTTAAAATATTTTTTTGAATGTTGCGAATCAAGTATTTTGGTGTACCTTGTTTTGATGAATTTGCAGCTCGCCATCCCTTAAGCTGTTTTAAGGCACGTCTTTATGTATATTTTGTGTCAAAAAATACCTTCTTAAAAAGCATCATTTATCAAATTTCTACTGGAAAAAAATATCTGTGTGTACCGTTTTTATGTATGGTTTTTATTTTATTGGTTATGGTAAAAATTCGAGCTTAATAAGAAAATAGTTTCTCCTTAAAAGTAGTATTTTGTGTAAAGTACTAATAACAATAAAATCACAGGAAGGAATGTGTTTTTAAAAAAGGAATGGTGAAATAAATTTCCGTAGAAAAAAGGTGTAAAGTTTTGTTCAATTCGATTATAGCCAAAAATTAGCGATTGATTTTTTTTTTTTAATCCCAAGCTACAATTTCGGAATATACAAAGAAAAAGAAACAAATTGGTTCAAACAAAACTAAACAAATTTTCAAAAAATAGTATCGAAAAATGGCAACTTTTTGACCTCTGTTTGAACAAATAACTGACCTTGAAAAAATGATCAAAAACAGTAACATTTTAGAGTATGATGCTTATATAAAAAGTAAAGAATCTTCTAAACAAAATATGCGTATCAAAATTAAAATTCTTCCATTAAATGTGGAGATAAAAAATTAACATTCGAAAATTAGGAGGGGGGGAAACATTCAAAAATTCACCTCCCTTCTGTCCACAAATACAAACGTAAAGAAATTAATGTTTGACAGACAAAGGATAAATAAAAATTGAATTGTTAACGTTAGAGAATTGTGAATAGTCTAAAAAAGTCTGAAATCCAAAGTTAGAACTTATCTTAAAAACAATAACACTAAAGTTTAGATTCTCTAATTTCGTGGTCCGCTTGACCAATTAATATATTTCAATTAATTAAGGTTTTTAGTTGAGATAAAAAAGGCAATGGCACGAGAGGGATTCGAACCCACGATCTTCGGCTAGATACGCCGCTGCTCTACCACTTGATCTATCGTGACCTCGATCCACTCGGACACTAACTTCCCATCTCAAAAATTCAAAAGGTGGGGTTGAGATGGGAAGTTAGTGTCCGAATGGATCGAGGTCACGATAGATCAAGTGGTATAATATTGCCCATCATGTTTAATTAATGATGTTGACTATTATCACTATTTGTCCGCCTGGTACAAAAGATAATGTTACTATTTTTCTTTAATATGTTTATAATAGTACCATTAACCCAAAGATACAATGTTGTAAAAATAAACTCAGACGTTCTGTAAAATATTATTGATTACATAAATTAAAAAGGTTCATTCACATACATATCTGTCGAACTATATGGTTTTCACGTTGAAAATAAAAACTTAAACCACAGTTTCAAAGAAATAAGTCCTAAACTAATTCAATCAGTTTGAAAAATGCTTTACAAATCCTAACAAATTAATGTAAAATAAACGTGTGACAAAAGAGATGTGATGCAACCTTTATCAGGATAAGGATCGGGACAGTGTTGATCTTGCTATACCGGTCCTCAAAACGAGGCCAATTAGTACAAAATATTGTGCCCTGTTATGTTTAGTCTTCGAAAGGAACGATGAAAGTATTTACTGCGATATTTTCTGATAATTTGCCTTTCACATTGCGCAAAGCGTTCGTTTTTTTTGCCTTAAGGATCAAAATTTTCACCGTATTTTCAAATGAAATTTGCATTTCCTGAGAGTACCTGATGTGTAGTTTATACTGACAGAAATTAGCCTAACTTGTTGATTGGAGAATCGTTCGTTGCCGATAATAGGCCATGTCTCGCTTGTTTCCTAATTTATTTATTTTTATAAATTGTTCAACACCACTACTGAAGATGGAGAAATGCTGAATCGACCAAACTGCAACACGAGATGGTGCAAGTTTCTTATGCACGACTTATGTTGACTACAAGGTAAAAATAAACTTTGCAGTAGACCTGTAAATGTGCAGAAACAATTGTTGCACCATCCCTTAATGACACAAATTTACCTTATTTCATAGGTCATGAGTAGTCATGTGTTTTTCCATCATCATACTTCTCCAAATGTAAGAAGAATAAGGATGAAAAGAGATATTCGACTAGTGACAATAATTGCTTAATAATATGCAGACATGTCAACAAGGGAAAACAATACAACATACGCACGCATATATATACCAATACAAATATATATATATATGACACCAATCTTTGAATATGGTAGTATAGTTTGGACCCCTATGTACAATAAGCCTATTTTGTTTCTGGAAAGAGTCCAAAAAAAGTTCTTAAGAATTGCAGCATTTAAATTAAAAATTAAAAGAGAACCTCATAAGTATGGTCCACTTTTGAATGAAATTGGTATCCTCTCTTTGGAAGATATGTTCCTCCATAACTTCTTCGTTCTAAAGTGGATAATACCAAGCTGCTTGAATGTGTAAGAAATCATGTACCTCAATTTAATTCGAGGATAATAAGGACTTTTTGTCCTACACCAAGTCAAACCAACTATTTGAAATACATGGCAATAAACAGACTAATGCTGGAAGGGAATGAGCTTAATATTGATTGGTTTTTCTCTAGCTTACATCAAATTAAAAATACCATAATAAGTGAGAAAGTAAAGCTTTATGCTAGTCGCGAATGTTAGTCACAAAAATGTATTACTCTATGGGATTCTCCTCTAAATAAAATAAAATAGAAATTTAAAAAATATATAAACTCCAACCGTCTGAGGCAAAACATTACACTTTAGAGTGGGGCTCATTTGCTCAATTTTAAATATTATATAATTTTATTTCATTACACACCAGTATTGTGCTTTTTTATTGTAATTTCAATTTTAAATTGTGTCAATTCAGAAGCTTTAATCACACCAATTTCATATTCAAATTCGATAGACAAAAAGTAACTAGAACTAAACTAAAATGTGTGAATAGGAAAAGACAGTTTTCGATTAAGAAGTGACTTCAACGCCATTGTTTTTCTTTCTTTTTTTTTACAAACAAGTCAAATATCTCTCAAGTTGTGAGATTAGAAGTGCGGTCGGGGTGCCTCGCCTGTCAAAGTGCCGCCGGGGAATTGGGGTCGAAAGGAAAGCTATATGCTTATTGGCTGTCAAGTGCTGTTGGAGAAGATAAGAGGCTATCGGGAGCCGCTGTCATTGTTGTCGTTATCATGCCGGTGCCAAGGTGACCTCCCTTATCACTAACATTACCCTTTATCTACACCCCCCGCCATCATGGACAAGTCAAAAATCGAAACATGGACTCGTTAACAGTGGTCTGCGAAAACGGCTGATTAATAGCAAAGGGCAGGCCTAGCAACATTTACCCATCCAGAGAGGGATGGGATAATGTCAGTCTAACTTTTTCACCCTTCAATCTTTTATATATTGAATAGATACCATTGTCCAAGCCAGCTTTAAATTTTATATTTGGCCATTGTTTATATGGCACTTGTAATATAACAACGCAAGTACAAAATAGTACACAAGAATACACTGTTCTTAATTTTCAACATTTAATTGTTACTAATACTACTAATACTACTAATTTTAGTACTAGTACTACTAATATTAGTAGTAAATTACTAATACTAATTAATTTTGACAAAAGAGGTTTAAACAGGTCTAAAAAAATCACTGCATTTAATCAATTTACTTACCAAAATACTTGTCAAAAATAAGAATTCTTTCTAAAATGTTCACTTTTTATTTAACTCAATCACCACTAACTCGCGCAGCGCGCACTCAGTATATTTTTCTTCCTCCATTCAATATTAAATAACAGCAATGAAAACAACAAACAAAATCAATAAAACAAATTCATCGGGGTAAGCCTCGATGGCCGGATAAAAGATGAACCGGTGAGAATTTAAACCACGAGAAGGTTACCGATAAAGTTGGATTGGATAAAGAAGTTGATAGCCTTGAAGCCGGGGAATAAATCATGATTACCTTTTTAGAAATACATTAGTATTTTATCATTTAAACATCTGTGAGGTAAACACACAAAGAAATTCCCTTTATCGAAAGACTTATCTGTCTTAATGGTGTCCGAGAAGGACACATATCAAAAGAAGGAAAACAAGCGTTTCTTGATTGTTTAGGATAATTTTATTTCTTTAATTTTTGTTTATTAAAAAATCTGATATGTATTAGGTAAATAAATTATGAAACTTTTCGTATACATAAGGTCTAACCTATATCTCATTCCATTTTTTATCATTTGAACAAATCTTTTATTCTGGTTGTTGGGTGTGAATTATTTATTACTACATCATTTTTGAATATTTTCAAATTATTGACCTAATAGATAAAATAAGTTAAGGCTTGAGTTGACACGGCGAATCTTCACTGGAAGGGTCCTGGGTCTGAATTCCAGGAGGAATTGGCTTGTAGTAGTAAAATAGGTCCTTAGCTTTTTAAATTATTGTTTCTATACCATAAAAAGTTCAGGTGTTTTTATTAGTCCGAGATCTCGTATTTATACAAGATGTTTTGCGGAATAAAAATGGAAGAAAAATAGTGCATTTTCATCTTGTAACTGTTTTTTTATTATCATTGCTTAGGCGGTTAGGAAAATTGGTAATCTGTATGCTAATGACGTCTTAGAAGAAAGCCCCGTCCGTAAGTTGTTTGATCGTCCGTCAACCGTCGATAATAACCAAATTCAAGCTTTTGTAGCAAATAAATAACACTTAACGATACGAGACATTGCAGAGACATTTCAGATACACTACCTGATACAAGTTTTCTACGCATCTAAGGTCAGATGGATGTTTACCAGAGGGATTATGCGTTTCTCATACGTTGGCAGAGATTAAGGTTTTTAGTTGAGATAAACAAGCCAATGGCACGAGCGGGATTCGAACCCACGATCTTCGGCTTGATACGCCGCTGCTCTACCACTTGAACTATCGTGTCCTCGATCCACTCGGACACCAACTTTCCATCTCAACCGCACCTTTGCAATTTTCCCTCCTTTTTGCCATTTTTCAAACGTCGTGTAATCGGGTTGGATTCTCGACGACAAATGAAATGGCCACGGAGAGCTTTAGTGAAGTATACTTCATTTTTAATCATTAAATTCACTAATTTCGTGGTCTGCTTGACCAATTAATATATTACAATTAATTAAGGTTTTTAGTTGAGATAAAAAAGTCAATGGCACGAGCGGGATTCGAAATTTCGAATTTGAACAATGGCAAAAAGGAGGGAAAATTCAAAAGGTGCGGTTGAGATGGAAAGTTGGTGTCCGAGTGGATCGAGGTCACGATAGCTTAAGTGGTAGAGCAGCGGCGTATCAAGCCGAAGATCGTGGGTTCGAATCCCACTCGTGCCATTGACTTTTTTATCTCAACTAAAAACCTTAATTAATTAGCTTAAATGTTTTTATAAGTAAACACATGAAGTTTAAGAGTTTTTATTTGTTAAGTTTTTTTGCTGTTTGAAATGTCTTCGAATTGTAAATTAACTATTAAATACATTTCAATATTTTCAGTTCAAAATCAGTTTTTCCAATCTTGAAAATGTGTATCTCGTTTTGTTGTTCTTCATTTTACTGATGGCACCAGTATCGCACTTCATGTTTTCGCGTGATTAATTCTTTTTACGTCACGTTGAGTTGATCATATGCAACAAATCAGAAGATATGGAAATCACCATTCGTGCACGATCCTAATCAAAACAGTGTTGCATGCGTAATTTACGTGAGTGGATATGTAAAAGAACAAAAACAACGATTTGTGCAATAGTTACAATACTCTATTTGATTAGAGATAGGAGCGTACAGCATAGAAAAATGATTTTCCAGCACATAAAAAATGTCCAGTTTGTGGGGTCAGCTCGTGTTCGAAGACTCGGCTGGGAAAATATATATAAAAAAGGGGGGTTAAAAACCGTTCAGATTTAAAAGCAAAGTCACGGAATATATCTAATATATATAATGTATTCTGACTGAGAAATGATAGGACCAATTACGCTGTCCAGTAAGTAACATGTATTTATTTATTTTCTATCCGATGCGATATCAGAAAGGATCTCACGAAAGGGCCGACACGTTAGTACTACACGACACCGAGAAATGCATCTTCTGTATACGTGCTTATCAGTCGATCAATTTAAGAGGGAATTTGAATAATGTTGGAATACACGAAATTGATGAGCTCGTGGAAAACCCCTGCCGCTCGGGCCCAACATTTTTCATGCCAAGATTGGCCGGGACAATAATCAGAGGAAACGACTCTGATATTTTCCCTTCGAAAAAATCTTCTTGACGAACATGCCATTGTTTAGGATATTGGATTAATATATGACAACAGAAAATATTATAAACATTCTTTGCGTTTATGTGGATTTCTACATGGAATAACTAGAAAACACCAAAAATTAAAATTATAATCCTGAATGACTGGCTTGTTCAAAATGCAAGCATGGCATTGACAATCACTGTTCTACCATAGCACAAAATAGTCAATAATGAATAATTTAGAAAAATATCCTTCTAATTTTTCAGATTTTTATGATCCTCCTTTTATCCTCTAAAAAATATAAAAAATATCGTTGAGAAAGTTAAAAATGTTGTCCCACCCTGCTTATTTCCCACACGTCTGCCAATTACTCTTCCGGTCTTTTTTTGTTTAAAAACTAAGTATTTCGTACTTACTTAATTAATTGTAATATATTAATTGGTCAAGCTGGCCACGAAATAAGTGAATATAATTTGCCCTAAGGTTTTCTCTGTTTTATGAATAGATTTTCATAAAATCAATGAAATAATCAATTCTCTCGCAACGGTATTTATCAAAAAGTTTCAACCAGTTCTGAAACCAAAAAATCTTGGATATCTGCAGGCTGTGAGACTACGCTCTTTCAGCACAAGCAATTGGAATCATAATATGAAAAACAGAGACATCAACTTTTTGATACAGCATATAATCCAGATTTTCTATGCATTAATTGCCTATTCCTCGCCTCGAAAAAGGCTTGAAAGCTTGATAGGCTGTACCATCTGACTTTTAAAGAGACCTCGGGATCATTCAGGACCAACCCCTTGGCCAGTGTGGGCTTCGAGGTGGGAGCCTTGCCTCCCGAACTCCAGAAAGGACAATTTACACTCAGTTTCGCGGCCGGGTTCTTGGTCAGGCCTTCTCACACCACACATTCACGCTAAGAAATACATTCACTCTCAACGACTATCATTACTATGACAATAAAACAACTGTTTCCTTCGAGAATCGGAACTGTGGACCCAGATACGCACTGCCGTGCTCAAGCACAATTCTCACATCGGTTGGCATTCCTACCCGCTCATATTTCAAGAAAAATTAGTTGCATACAAATTTATAATTAATTCCATTAGAGTACGTGGTCCGATTTACCAATTAACTTTTTTCGATTAATTAATCTTTATCAAAGGTATTGGTTGAGATATATGCGAGAGGGCGTATATAGCCGAAGGTCGTGGGTTCGAATCCCGCTCGTGACACTATCGTTTTTATTTCAACCAATATTTTACATAAAGATTAATTATTTGAAAGAAGTTATTTGGTCAACCGGACCATGAAATATAATGGATTTAATAAGTAAAACTAAGTATATCTTCACTAAAGCTCTTCGTGGCCATTTCATTTGTCGCCGAGAATCGAATCCTGATTACACGACAGTTGAAAAATGGCAAAAAGGAGGGAAAATTCAAAAGGCGAGGTTGAGACGAGATATGAGTGTCCGAGTGGATCGAAGTCACGATAGCTAAAATGGTAGAGCAGCGGCGAATTTAGCCGAAGATCGTGGGTTCGAATCCCGCTAGTGACACTGACTTTTTTATCTAAATCAATACCTTTCATAAAGATTTATAATTAATAGAATAAATTTTAACTTACTAAAATGAACGTTCTAATTAAAATATCGGTTTCTTAAAAACGGCAATAAAATAACGCATTTAGTTTGATTTATGAGCAATTTTAATCAAAATATTTAAATTTAAAGATACTGAAGTATTCTACTAATAAATAAATGTATTCATGAAAATGTGTATGTTAAGTGAGTTTTATTACCAAAAACTAAATATGAAAGAAAAAATACTAATTTTAATCACTTGTACTTCTTAAGTAAAATTTTTAATGTTAGCGTTGATAATAATTCACTTAATTATTAACGAGAATGTTTATTGCACACAATATCAATTATGAATGTTTTATGGGTTTAAGTTAATTTTATGGCATTCTTAATGTGCACAGCGTAGCCGTAAACAATAATCCCATTGCAGAAATTTTCATTACCATATAATTTTTTCTTTTTTTTTTCTTTTACGGTTTTTAATTTTAACGTCTTCCATGATAATCTTTGTGAAATTATGCTAGTCTTATGAGAAATTTGACGGTCTTTTTACTAACATTGATTTTGTTGTTCTTTTCTTCTTAGCATAGACTCTAAAAAGAAAAACTTTCATTTTCCCTCAAATACTTGAATTTTTTTCCCAGCAATGCTTATTTGACTGTTATCACTGTAACCCTTATTTTTTCGGTTTTTCAACATAAAAAATTAAAACTAATTTATAGATCTTTTAATATGATAAAAATTATCTCAGAATTTTGAAAAGGACGGTGTAAATACGTTTACCTTAAATAAACTGAAGATATTCTTTGCTCACCTGTAAAAGAAGAAAAAGTGTCAATTAGTGTCTAGTTCAAAAAATAATTGAATATATTAAATTAAAAAGCGAACGCCCCGAGTGAAATTAAAAGCTTTAAACCATTTCCTTCTAAATTTCAAAAATCTAAAAGTGGAATCTTAAAACGTAATCTCACGGTCCTTAGTCAAACGCTGACGTGTCATTAACAGGTTCTTGTTTCGGGCGTGTGGCCATTTGTACGCCATCACCGGTTAAACGTATATTCTTGTAACAGGAACCAGTTATTAATGCGTACGCCCCGAATGATCCTCATATTCAAATGTTATTACTTTCCCATTAAAATACGATTTGCCAGATTAAATGGGTTTAACGATTGGTTGACTGTATCTCAGAGGTGACTCCTAGTGAAAATCGGACCGCCTTAGAAATTAATTAGGAAAGTATCAGGCCCAGAGATCAATTTACATAAATTTGTTCCGTATAATTTGTCTCATATTTCCTTCTTGGTGGAGAAAAACTTACTAATCTCGGCGATCTCCTAAAGTCCTTAGCTAAGTTTCGTCAAAATCGTTCCATACACCAAATAAAACCGGCATTTAAAAAAAAAAAAACACTAGGTGGAAAATTATTTGAAGATTGTAAGATGCGGTCTGGTGTGACGTAGGTTTTAGAAAAACATTTTCTTTATCGTGTCAACGTTTCGATCTTTATTGAGATCATCTTCAGGGCTCAAAATGTTTGTTTTCTGCGTAATTGTGTCATACTTGTGTGTTTCCCCACATGCCCTATGTCCTTCTTTACGAATCCGAATGTTGGCCGAAATATAGAAAACTATTTGAACTCTGAAAAATAACAAGTCACCTAGCATTGACGGAATCCTCTTATCTCCTCTCAACGAGATTGACCAGTTTATTATTCCAGTGTTAAATTTTATCCCAGTATTTTATGAGGTATTTCCCGAAGGATTTAACATGCTGTTGTAACATCTATCCAAGATGTTACAAAAGAGGAGACCTGAGGCTACGGTTACTATGGATGCGAATTCTGACGAAGTTCTAACGAGTACGTCCGAAATCCTCGTCAGAACAAGGTGGTGACATTGTGCGCGTTTTCTGATAGTCAGTAAGTTTCAGCTCCCAGAAAAATGGACGAACTTAATGAGTTCTAGTTTCCTGAAAGTCAGTTGATTAAGCTATTGTTGGTAGGTGGTGGGAATACAGAGCATGTTAACCACTTATTTTCCACATGAGACGAGAAGGGAGAGTTTCAGACTATTCCTAGTCCCTTAAAAAAATGCATATTAATCCATGTATGTTTAGCGGTCATAATTTAACGTATTAATTAAAATGAAATTTGAAAAATGGCAAAAAGAGGGAAAATTCGAAAGGTTGTATGTTGAGATGAGTTGGTGTCAGAGGGGATCGAAGTCACGATAGCTCAAGTGGTTAGAGCAGCGGCGTATTGAGCCGAAGGCCGTGGGTTCGAATCCCGCTCGTGACACTAATTTTTCGTCTCAATCAAAAACCTTAGATAAAAAGAATTATTCATTAGAATAATTAATATGGTTAATTATGACCACTAAACAAATATGGCTTATTGCAAGTGTTGATTTCTTGAGAAACTTTCTCCCACTTTGGCCGAGAAATATCTCTGCTGTAATATTTTTTGTCGTTCTGTCACACAAACACCGATTTTCAAAAACAAGACTAATCAGTTTATCCGTATCCATGGTTAAATACCACAACTGTACAAATTAAACGTCAGAACGCACGAAAAAGTCAAACTGGTTTGAACGCTCGAACGGTTCTGACGACATCGTGCGTGTTCTGACATGGACTTCGCTGCCAAAGTAAACTCTCTCATTGGAAAACAAGTATTTGTTTGTTCAAACGAACTCATCAGAACAAAATTTGGTCAGAATTCATAGTAACCATAGAACAAATTTTACATATGTACTAATTATATTATTCCCAATATACTAGTACATGTACGAAAAAACGTTCGAACAACTAATTAAAAACTGCTTATTCCCTCTCTCTCGAAAAATAATATAAATTGTAAGCAATTTGTTCTACAAAGAGAAAAGAGCAGCGAGAACGCATTATTAATTTTATGTCACTCGTGTATCAAGATATGAATCCTGGCAGGAAAGTAGCAGCGCTATTTTTGGATAACAAGCTGGGCATCAATGGTGATGGTATTGTCATATTATGGACGAATTATTTTTTCGAAATAAACGTTAGTTAATGGAAACAATACACTCCGACTCTTGTTAACGAACTTATTAACTACTCAAAGTTTGACGGGGTAAATAATTCATGTAGTTAATACTAATAATCTTCTCTTTTACTCAGCCCTATCATTTCATATCACTACGAAACGTCTATCACGATTTATCATTACCTTTTAAATATTTACATGCAACTATTCCCCTAGGGTTTAATTAAATTATTTGCATAGGCATGATTATTAAAGCGGCATTGTGTATTGTAACAGGGAGCAAAATCCATTTAATACTGGCGTTTCATAATTTTAATTAGTTTAATTCCCGACTTCCGATCAGATAAGTTGCTGTGCAGGATAAAACAAAAATATTTTTAAAAAAGTGCGCGCGCCAAGGGCGACCAAATGCAACAGATAGGTCTTCTTTTCTTTTTCGATTTTATCATTATATACAAGAAGAAAACAATGAAACCTTTTCGAAAAAACGATCAAAAACCTACGAATTGTCAATTAATGAACCATACCAAAACCAAATCATTATTTAGGAAGGAAAGCCCAAGAGAAAATCCTTCCTGAAACGGACGGATATTTATTGACGTGAACGATAAAACTTAAAAAGAAATAGATTGACAAAGAGATACTAACAAACAAATATTTTTCTACTACACAAACCAGCAAAGGTTAAAAAATAATTTTCAACTAAAATATTGGTATTAATTTTTCCCATTCCACAAATTGGATGGATGTTTATATTATCAACTTGGAGTTTTATTCCATAAATAAAAATATTAATAAAAAAAGCTATTTAGTTGTGTGTTCTTTTCTACGTAAAAACTAAAATTTATATGATATGGTACATTTATTATTGGTTAAACCTTTCTTCGTTTACCGAACGCAACGTTTACAAGTATTGATGGTTTAGACTACTTTAATCATTAGCTGTAGTAGTTTCCGTATATATCTTGAGGTATTTTAACGCAGTGGTTAGGTTATGTAAAATCATTCATTAAATTGCATTTTTTTTGTACATTCAATTCAGGCAAATTTAATTTTTAAAAATCCAGAGAACATGTTATGTGAAAAATAAGGAAAAAATTCACCTCTCGCACCTGGAAGGAATGAAAATTGGACATTAGCATGCCTGGAGAACATTATGTCAAAAACCATATCTGAACATCCCCCCCAGATAACTTCCTTTTAATAATTATTAATAAATAAACTGATTATGTTTTAAATTAAAAACTCAAGTTGGGATATTTATATGTATAGAAGGAGCCTTTTATAGTAATTGGAACACCTTGGAATCTTTAAGTACAAATAAATAACCCGTTTGCTTCAAATGTTATACTTGTTAGTGGGATCAAGAGTGTTTCAAGACTGATAGCGATCTTAAATGGGCTCAAGGATCTTAAAACACAGTTGGCGTTGTGGCCGACGAGATGGCTATCAATGGCTTCCATCTTCGGACTCATTTTCAAATACTTAAGCGAATAAGATGTGATTTTCAAATCATTCCTTGCTATATTTATGCTAAAAGGAACGGAGTCTTGATTTGACTCTTACACACCATTGAAATTCTTGAATAATGAATTTTTTTAGTTAAAAACACCATGGAACAAAACACTCGACAAATAATGCAACAGTAAATAATTTGGAATTAACGATTTATTACTTTTTTCTACCTAATCGTACTTATAAAATTAAAATCATACATTTTACTGTTTATGATAAATCCTTTTATGGTATAAGCACAATGAAGTAATGGCTTGGGATGAGAATTGTGCAATGTAGACCAAAAGCAATTACTAAAAACTTATTTACCTGTTTCTAAAGTAAAGATAGTTTAGGAATGTTAATGAAGAATAAAATTCAAATCATGAAAGATCTTTGAGTCCATTTTTGAAAATTAATTTATTATGCGTACTGTGTTCTTTTCAACTAAGAATAATAAGAATAATACAGAAGAATTAAATAAACATACTTTTGTAATTGATCGTTTCTTATATATCACTAACAAGACGATAAACTATGACATAATGTAATATAGTTAAGTTACAGAATATTAAAAATGTAGTAAAATTAACCTGACACTAAGGGCATATAAAAAGAATGTAAACACGCTCATTATCTCTCTCTCTCTCTCTCTCTCTCTCTCTCTCTCTCTCTCTCTCTCTCTCTCTCTCTCTCTCTCTCTCTCTCTCTCTCTCTCTCTCTCTCTCTCTATCTATCTATCTATTTATCTATCTACCTCTCTCTCTCACACGCTCTCTCCTATTTTATTTCCTCTCAATATCTCTCTCTCTTTATTTTTCTCTGACAGCCTGACTGTTTGCCTGGTGTCTGTCCGTCTCTCTCTGTCTTTCTCTCACTCTATCTCTCTCTGTTTTCTCTCCCTCAATCTCTCTCTCTCACTCACTCTCTCTCTCACTCACTCACTCACTCTCTCTGTCACTCTCTCTTTCTCTCCTGTTTTATTTCCTCTCATTATCTCTCTCTCTTTATTTATTTTTCTCTGCCTGTCTGAGTGAGTGTCTGGTGTCTGTCCGTCTCTCTCTNCTCCTGTCTGAGTGAGTGTCTGGTCTCTCTCTCTCTCTCTCTCTCTCTCTCTCTCTCTCTCTCTCTCTCTCTCTCTCTCTCTCCCCCCTTAATTATAAGACTACATTCATTCTCTAATTAAGATTAATTTATCTATCTATATCTAGACTCTAGAGAGATAACTAGATAGATAGATAGATAGATAGATAGATAGATAGATAGATAGATAGATAGATAGATACTCAGATAGATGGATAAGAGATATTTCATTGTAAAATCAATGGCTGGACTAGTAAGTAAGGTTAGTCTAGTATTAATGTTCAACTTCAAAAAATTATGAAAGGTTGATTACGTCCGAATGAGTATATGTTTCATGTGACCACCTTCAATACTAACTAATCTCAGAGAGATTGAGGATGTACAGTGGAATGTGTAAGTTAAAAACTGACAGAACTTCGTTTTAAAAAACAACCATTCGTAACACAAAGGGCGATTTAAATTTTAAACATGGCTTTATTAGGCTGAAATTATAACGTCGCCTGTAAAAAGGGCAACCAAAAAGGGGTGTCGAATGGAGGGAGGGCTACATATTGCAAAGTTGGGCTCAGGGTGGTAAACTCTGGTAAAGTATTAATAAAGGAACTGGAAGGGGAAACAGTGATAGAGGCAACAGGTGGCCGGAGAGGCGGTTGGTGGGATTCGGGCCACCCCATCCCAATTGCCATCCGTACCCGGTGACAGCATCACGACATCATCATCCCACGTCCCTCACCGCATCGCCTAGGATCTCAACTTCAAATCCAGTTTATGTAACCTGTCAAGCGTCCCGCTTCACTTTTATTACGGCCGTGGTGTGTCGCGAAATATACCAGCTTGTGATGTTATTTTTTGTAAAACAAAACAATCTAATTACAGACAAAAAAATTTATAAAAAGATAAAACTAAATAGTAGTCTTACAAAGAATTTTTAAGATTAAAACATCAGATAGACAAACTTTGAACCGACTACTACTTTTCTGAGCGCTTTGTTTTCTAATCCAACGAGACAATTACGGTACAAACTACTACGAGCAAATAGCAAATAATCTGTGCGGTTATTTATTAACTATGTATTCTATGAAGGTTTTTCCGAATTTCCTTTTACACGATAGTGTTACTTTACTTTACTTACCATATAAATACCATGTCCAAAAAAAAGGCATAGTTAAATGATAAACATTTTCTCATTTGCAAAAAACATGACATGCTAATTTTTCACAAGGAAATTACGATATGATTAAAAATTCACCAATTAAATTAAGAAAACCCTCATTTTATTGAATGATAGAATCTACTAGACCAGATAGGAAAGTGGTTAGATGGGTACGCACGCTGCTAATTTCTAATTTTAAGCACTAAGTTTGAGCATGAATTGGTCAATAATTTTTTTTTTAAATTTACGTGTGATTCATTGACGATCTCAAGATTTTTGCGAGGTTGAGGATGCTGCAATTCTAATATAATTAATTGATTAAGGATGGGTATGTATTTATTTATTCGTTATTTGTATGACAATTATGTTTTATAGACCGGCTCATCCCTTCCCTTTATTTGGTATTGAATATGGTCAGATTATTAAATTTAGACGTAATTAATATAGTTTAGTGAAATTAAATTAGCTATTTAGGTTTAAATTAAGATGAGTAAAATTTTTGGATATAAAATATAAATTGAAGAATGACACACAGTAGTATCCAGAGTAACAGCGTGGACGGATCCATAAAAATTAATTAAGAAGCAATGTGTAACAAATCTAAATAAACACCGTTATGTAATTTATACTGGATCATAATTGTCTATATTTTTATTTGGTAAAAAAATCTGTTGTTTTATTATTTTTTTTAATTGAACATTTCTTTCGTTTTGTACGTCCTCACTGATTTCCTACTGTTCAAAATGATTTAAAAGAAGTTCCGTTGCCTCTAATGCTGGGAAGTATTTTAATTTCTTTGTTTCTAAAATAATAAATAAATCTTCGTCGTCTTCGCTCTATCGTCGTCAATTTAAGAGGTTCATCCTTTCCATAGAGATCTGCATTAACAGTTTCACTTGGTTATCAAAAACCTCTTAGTTCGTAGTAATTTCTAGCCAATTTATATACTGCCTTCCCTGTCGACACTGATGACAGGCGGGAGGGCTTTGGCCCTAAAAAGTGTCAGTTTCATCAATTTCTTACAATATCGGAACTCCTTCAACGCGTTTTTACATAACCATTAACATACTACTCAATGGATGTCCATCATTTGTAGATGTTTCGGTTTTGCAAAATTTTGGCTGGTTACTTAGAATCAAAAGCTAAGCAGAACTAAGGAAAATTATTCAGTAAACAAAAAATGTATAATTCGTAAAGAGAATATTGGAAAAAACTAAGCACCAATAATCAAATTCCGAGAGTCATCCATTGTAGTTATTTGGCATCCTTAATTATGATTTGGTTTTTTTACTTCTTTCCAGGTATAAATAAATATAAGTTATAGAAATTCAGAAAACAAATTTTTGCTTTATTTTAATTCTTTATAAATACTTAAACATATGCATTCTAATATAAAACGTTATCTTCTATTTTTATCATACAGAACTTGTCCATTTAAGACAACTACTTTCTATCAAGTTCAATGCTCAACTCCTGCTGGTTTCCCTTGAGTGCATTAGCATAAAGTGTTTAAAGCATACTATGTTGTCTGACACTGTTATCAGAGATAGATAGATTTTTTTTTTCAAAATAAAACACCGTGACTGTGAGTCCTTCTTTTCTTATATTATTATTATTATTATTTGTTATAAGTCGGGCTTTAAAAACAAAAATTTCCAATATTTTGAGGTTCAAATATAATATTCCCTTTAAAAAATGCTCATTAATCAATCGATGAACTTTGAAAAATATCAAAATAATATCAGCAATAGTTTCATGCCGTTTCCGTTATTTTCATTGATAGATATTCGATTTGTCATAGATACCGGGAGAGATCAATATCATGATATATGGCCCTATACGGGTGGTTCACTGAAAGCGTAATTTGTCATTTAATAACTATCAAATCGATGTGTTTCACAAAGGTGTAATAAAACGGCAATGATTTCTGTTAAGAAGATTTTTGTAGTTATTTTATATCTTGTTTTCCGCGCAAAAATTGGCCCAACGGAAAAACCCCTTGGCAGGGATTCAAGCTTCTGGAAAAACCTATATTTGTTCAAAATAAATGGAATGTTTAGATTGGACGGCGTTAGGCTGCAGTGGTCAGATTTCTTATCTGATCTCTTCTGAGATAACTGAAGAGATAGCTTCCCTTTTTTTGTGCCTCTATCTCGGAAAAAATCCGGCGGAACTCTGAACTGCAAAACGCGATAACGGTGACTCTCGATTTTACAAAAACTTTACACATTGAATCTAACTGGGAAAACAGTTACATTGAACCTGGTGGATATTTTTAAATTAAATTCAGGAGTCGACTTTTTTTGATAGTTCATTTAATATTTAAGTGGGACAAATGTTACTAGAATATATTTCTAAAAATATTCAACTCTAATGAATAATGGGAACTTTTATTTATTTTTTTAAGGATAAAATTTATCTTACTTATTTAAATATATAAATGGTATAAAATATATAATGGTGGTTAAAAATAAACTTCAGTTATTGTCATAAAGTGAATATGAACCCGGTAATTCACACTTTTTCTAATTAAATCGATACTTCCTCTAGATTAGAGAAATAAATCTATTTTTGCCAGAACGGATGCTACTTTACTTTTAGTGTAAATATAATTGAATCAGTGAATTTCTTATATATTTTCTTTTTCTCAGTTTCCCTGCTTTCTATCTCACTCTCTCTCTTTCTCACNCACTCTCTCTCTCTCTCTCTCTCTCTCTCTCTCTCTCTCTCTCTTTCTCTCTCTCTCTTCATTCTCACTCTCTCTGTCTCTCTTTCTCTATCTCTCTCTCTCTATATATATATATATATATATATCCGTCCCTCTCCCTCTCTTTCTCTATTATTATTTATAAGACTACATTCATTCATTCATTCTCTCTCTCTCTCTCTCCCTCTCTCTCTTTCTCTCTCTCTTCATTCTCACTCTCACTCTCTCTCTCTCTCTCTCTCTCTCTCTCTCTGTCTCTCTCTCTGTCTCGCTCTCTCTGTCTCTCTCTCTCCTTCCCTCTCCCTCTCTTTCTCTATTATTAATTATAAGGTTACATTCATTCATTCTCTCTCTCTCTCTCTCTCCCTCTCTCTCTCTCACTCTCTCTCCATTCTCACTCTCACTCTCTCTCTCTTTCTTTCTTTCGTTCTTTTTCTCTATCTATTTGTTATCTATTTCTCTCACCCTCTATATCTTTTTTCTCCTTCCCTCCATTCTTATCTATCTACCTTTTTCTCAATCGCTGGCATTTATATTGGCATTGGTAAATAGTTTCATCCTTCGTTGACGTCGTTGAGCCATGTAAATTAGATTTAATTATGAAACTTAAGCCTTTCTAATTAGAATAATTTTATCTTAAAGTTGGCAGTAACAAACTTGAACTTTTGACACTAAACAGTTGAATTATTGATTTCAAATTTAGAAATTATCAGAAAGTAATAATAAGAGGTGCTAGATTAGCTTAGGTGAAAAATATAAAAGGAAAATCTTACTAAGCTGCTTTTTTATTAACCTTTAATTTACCATAATCAGCTTGATAATTTCACAGTTGCGTCTGGAACAAGTTTGATTTCAACAATTATCGTTCACACGTAGTAACAGGAGGCCAAGTACAGCCGAGAATATACGCTATGCGGATCGCAGCCTATTCAATTAGGGTGGAGGATCCGTACGCCTAACTAAGAGATAAGGCCGAAAACAATTCGAGGCTCGGGATCTGATAGCCGAGATGAGCTATACCTTAAGATACACAGATATCTCGGCATACTTCGCTCTCTCGAGGTATTCCAACCGGATATGTTCCCGTTTTCTGGAACTCGGGCCCCGTCAAGGCAATACACCGTCAATCAATGTCATCGCCCAACGTATTAAAATAAATATAAACATTACGGATTTTTTGTAAGATCACAAAATCCTTTCATCGCGGTAACTGATTTATTTTAACAAATGCTAGTTAATTATCGGAAAATGATAAATATACATGGTCCATAAATCAGCTTTTTTTGTTACTTTTATAACCATCGTTCTACTAAAATTTAACTAAGTGAAACCAGCAATTAGATTCAAATTCGAACAATTTCCAAGAAGGTATCATATATCTTATATTTACATATTTTAATATATTAATCAAACAAATAACCTAGTAGTCAACCACAAAATCAAAGAAAATAGTTACAGTAGTATAATTAATATGTAATTTTCTCGGGTGTTCTATAGTACAGCCCCCATTTTGAAGAAGAGGTAACTATTTAAACAAACATGCCTTTTTTACGTTTAAAAACAACTAAAAATGCTTTCTAACAAGTTTCTATTAGAGTTTCATTACGGTAGAGTGAAAAGGGGTATTTTTGAGTTTAAATAAAAGGGGGCGGGCAGTACTATAGAATTTCCCTAGTCGAAAACTACAGTACTGCTCCCCAATTTTTATCAAGGTCTTTTATCGTGTCTCCACCCCTTAACTTTCGATCAAAGTTTATATTTGCTTTATTACTTAATCTCTGTGCTCTTACCAAAGTAACTGAAAATGCTGTCCTATTTTGATCGAAAGTTACGAGGTTGAAGCGCGAGATAAAGCTCCCCTGATTGAGGTAATATATAAGTCATTCATTATATTTAGTGGTCTATTGACCAAATTACTTCTTTCAATTACTTAATCTTTTTATGTAAGGTTTTGTTCGAAATGAAAAAGTTAGCGCCACGAGCGGGATTCGAACCCACGACCTTCGGCTAAATATGCCGCTGCTCTACCACTTGTGTGCTATCGTGACTTCATGCATGACCAGGAACTACCACTAACTTTTTCATTTCGACCAAAAGATAACATAAAAAGATTAAGTAATTGAAAGAAGTAATATATAAGTTTTAACATAAATATCATAGAAAAATTTAGAATACTGAATTAGCATAACATACGATTTAAAAAAATCTGTAACGAAGTGGAGGGGGCATGTTGATTTAACCTGTCTACTGCGTTTGGTAGTTCTTTTAACTTTGTTTCAGTCAGAGAAATTGTACCAAGGAGTCACCTTCTAAATTCTGCTAAACTGAACAAATATCCAAAAAATGAAAAACAGCCAACCTTTTGCCATTAAGTTGCTACGTGCTACGAACAAACTCACCTTTCTTTCAACTTATATTAAAAGAGTAATTCGTTCCTCATTTTAAATTAAACATATCCGTCAAGTAAATCGGCAATTCATTCATGATTGAACACAATTTTCTTTAAATGACCTTTTTTTTTTTTGTAGAACCTACTTGAATCTCTCCCATTCGCCAAAGACTATTTCAGATGTACTACAATTACCCTTAACTACTAAATTTTATGGTTATCAAAAAGTTTCAACGAGCTCTGAAATCAAAAAAGCTTTTTTTAACCACATCAGAACTAAAGAAAATTTGCAGGTTGGGAGACTAAGCACATTCATCAAATAAAAATGGAAATGGAGTCTCAATATGAAAAACAGAAGTAAGTCTACATCAGTTTATAGATTATAGTAATTGCTGTATTTGGGGTAATTGGGCGAAGGAAAAAACAGCTAATTTAAATAAAACCTAAATACTTGCTCGAACTTCTCATACCGAGTACACCCTCGAAACTAAACCGTATTAAACTTCAGAGGAAGAGGCACTGTTGGCATGCGAAAATGCAGACTCTTAGGACAAAAGGAAATCTAAAAGTAAGCCATCATAAAATCCTAAAAAAGATAAAAATAAATAAGATGTTTACCAAATTTTCTGACAAAAGAAAATTAAAAGAACCTTTTGACAGACCTTTCCAAATAAAAATAACTACATAATTAACAACTACAACACAACATAACTACAAGATATGTTTGGAAGAATAGAACACCTGAAACAAATTGAGGAGCTTTGTTATGGTAAACAAAGGGAACTAAAATGGACCATGGAGTGGGTGCAGGAGACAAAGGCCCAAATATTGGCCAAGCAAAACGTTTAGGCTCCACACCATCCGTTTTGCAAGTTGGGATATATGCACTAGAACTCTGCACACAAAAAAAATACTTACAAAAGGATTAAAAGGTGCACAGATATATTCACAGAAAGCCCAGCAGCACTGAAGGCCTATTCCTCCACTGTCAATTGTCCTTTTATAGTGGCTAACGTTTCTTTATACAGTTGATAAGAGATCTTTATACAGTCATGGCGTCTGTTACTATTTATGTCCTCTAAAGAGAGATTTTTATCAACTGGTAACACATATACAATTACAAATACTACATAGGAATGGGACATTCAGTGACAAAGATGCACGAAAAAAACGAAGAATTTTCCGTTTAAAGCACGAGGGCCGGCGATGACCATAAATATTACTTTTACTACTACTACTACGTACGAGTTGTACATTTTCAATGATTTTACGATCTTTTAATATTTTCCCTCCTTCCGTTTTGTCAAGCTTGAATTTATTTGATTGAATTCAGTTCTAGATGCCCCAACCTTTTCTTAAGAATCAAAAATTTCTTTTCTTTCTTTTTCCAGTCAATATTGAGCGGTCGGAACCATGTGAAAATTAAAATATTTTAACTTAAACCCAAATCATCCAAATAAGATTGGTTGAGAAGAAAAGGTGACAATTTCATGAAAACAGCACAATTCAATGGTTCATAAATTGTAAACATAACTAGAAGTCGTTTCAACACGAAAAGATCATTTATGCTACCTAAAAAAATTAAAAACTACTCTGGCCTGTCCTATACTCAGAGGTTTTCTGTACCCTCACAGACTATAGAACGATTGACTTCAGGGCGACATGACAATGACCTTGTCCATTAGTCAGAGTGTCCCCTAAGTAGAGATCTTAAATAAATAGACAATGACACATGCTGGTGCATTTGTAACAGTCTTGTAAACGGTGTCCTCTAAACGAGAAGTCCCCTAAGTTTCACTGTATATAGACCCAGCCAGTATTTGACAACGTAGGGCTCCACTAACTGAATATATCATTAAAATGAGACTACAGTTTTTTTTTTTTATTTAATTGACAATGAATAATTTGCGATACTTACTTATGTAAAATATCTACCATCTAAATAGAAGTTGAACCGTATTTACACTTTCTCTCAGCCGCAATATAGAAAAGTATAATGGAAGGCTTATAATTATTTCTGGCTTATCAATAACCGTATTTTAATTGATAACGCCTTTTCTGTTATAATTAATTATCACATAATTGTGACATTGTATTAAATTTTTAATGCTTCCGAACCTTCTTGGGTTATAATTACGCTACATCAATTCAATCAATATTGTTTTAGACATAATATAATTTGATTATAATATAAATTATTTGGAATCTTAAAAAAATGATCATTTTATTGTTATTGGTTTTGCCATATTTGTAATATTTAATTATTGTATAGTACTTTTCCATTTCCGAACGTAACTATATCGGTTTTCGGACTTTCACTCAGTCAATATTTAACTATATTATCACCATCAGGGGAATTCTGGGTAACGAAGAAGCAGAAAAACTGGCCAGAGGAGGATCTGCAAGACCATACATAGGCCCCGAACCTATCCTTGGGATAACAAAAACAAACATAGAATCCTCCATCGCAGAATGGATCCAAACAAAACAAAGAGAGAAGTGGATAAACTCTAGCGGGGTGCTAGACATAGTAAACTTATGCTGAAACAACCCTCACCAAAATTGGCAAAAACACTGCTACAATTGAAGAGGGCAAAACTCAGAGGAGTAGTGGGACTACTAACCGGTCACTGGTATCTGAGAAAACATCGACACAACATGGGTATATACAAAAATGATCCCATTTGCAGATTATGTAATGAGGAGGAGGAAACAGCCACTCATATCATCTTCGAATGCGAAGCAACAGCTCAATGGAGGTTTAACCTAACGTACGAAAAAGACTCAGGGAACCAAATTGCAGCAATAGCAGTCAATGACCTGATACTTCTGAGAAGAAGGATTGAGTCTATTGACTAAACTAGGGAACTGGGAAGGTACAATAAGCCAGAAGGCTGCAGTGCCTGGGGAATACAAGCCCCGCTTCCCAGCATCCCTTCCACCATACCATACCATACCATCACCTTCATCGTGCCATATTCGACCACCAGTCGAATATATTGTATTACAATCTATTGACATAGACGCAGAAATGTATATATTATAATGAAAAATATATTATAACAAGTATTAATTAGTAATTAAAATAATCTGTTTATTTATCAAGTAATTTTTCCTATGTGAAAGATATGATTATTTTTCTTACAAAAATAATTAATCAAAGATCGTTCAAAGCGCATGAATGTATCGCCGAACTCGCCGCACATATGAATAAGATAAGCGAAGCCCATTCTGATGGGAAGCTTATTTCAATAAAAACCGAAATCAGGCCCCTTATCGACGAAGGTATCCAGAATAACGATTGACGCATGACTCACTCACCCAGGGCCTAGCTTCTTATCTCCAGTCGGAGGCGGTGAAACAGGCCCTTTATCGTTTAAGGGCAGGCGGAGAAGGGACGGTGAATAAAAGACGGTCACAAAAGAAGTGTTGACCACCGGCTCGCCAACGTTGATAAGCCCGTGCTCTATCA